>NC_066556.1:868710-1048710 GCF_024679095.1 Eriocheir sinensis | reverse complement strand
AAAGTGTGTGTGTGTGTGTGTGTGTGTGTGTGTGTGTGTGTGTGTGTGTGTGTGTGTGTGTGTGTGTGTGTGTGTGATAGTAGTAGTAGTAGTAGTAGTAGTAGTAGTAGTAGTAGTAGTTGTTGTAGTAGTAGTAGCAGCATTAGTAGTAACAGCAACAGCAGCATAATAACAGTAATAACAGGAGGAGGAGGAAGAGGAGGAGAACCAAAAGCAGTATAGGAAGAGGAGGAGGAGGAGGAGGAGGGGACATTTAATCAGACCACATGTTCCCAGACCCAGATCCTGCCAATTCAGACCTTTGCATGTCACGGGCAGCAGCGGTGGGTGGCTATTTTAACCCATCACTGCCCATCACGACCCTCAGTCCTTCAATCAGCGCGACCCACCACCCAGTACCCTATCCCAACCCCCTTCCCCTCCCCTTCACTGTTCCATACCCTCGTCAGATTTTTTAAACGTCGAGTTAGTATTTATCAAGAGCTGTGTGTCCAGTTTGTCTTTTTTATGCCATTTTTGTGACGGAATGAGGTGTTGGGTTTTCACAGAGTTGACTTATTAAAATTTCTGTCGTAAAATGTGGTATTAATAAACCCTTTTCACTTTCTTCCCTTCTTTCCTTCCTTCCTCTCCCCCCTTTCCTTTCACTTCCTCTCCTTTTCCCTTCTCCTTTCCTTCTTCCTTCTTTCCCCTTTTCTTCCCTTTCCTTCCTTTCCTTCCTCCTTCTCCCTTCTTCCTTCCTTCTCCCCTTCCCCTTCCTTCCTTCCCTTCCTTTCCTTTCCTTACTTCCCCTTTTCTTCCCTTCCCTTCTTCCATTACTTCTCATCATTCCTTCTATTATCTTCCTTCCTTTCTTTTCCTTCTTCTTTCAAGTTTCTTCCCTTCTCTCTCCTTTTTCCATTTCCTTATTCCTTCCTTTCCCTTTTCTAATTTCCTTTTCCTTCCTCTCCTTTTCCTTTCCCCTTCCTTTCCATCTCTCATCTCTATGCTCTCCATTTCTCTTCTCCCTTCCCCCCTTCCCCCCCCTTCTTCTCTCATCACAGTTATACCCATTTCCTTCACTCCCTTCATCCTTTATCTCCCTCTCTTTTTCCTCCTTCCATCCCTCATTCATTTCCTTCTTCCTCCTTTTTCATTTCATCTATTTATCATTCATTTACCCCTTCATCATCGTCAGGCTTCCCATCACCTTCACTCCAGCCATTTCCTTCATTACCATCACTCCCTTCACCAGTATACTCTCTTTACATTCGTTATTTACCCTTCATTATCTTCCCATCATTGCCATTCCCATCATTCACCATATTCCCATCATTCCTAATCCTAGACTCCCCGTTGCCCTCACTCAGTACCACATTCCCTTCCTTTCCCTTTCCTGAGTCCCATCATAAGCACATCCCTTCACCCTCTTCCCATCATCGCCATTCCCATCATTCACCACATTCCCTTCAGTGCCAGACTCCCCTTCTCTCGTTCCCTTCCTTTCCCTTTCCCCATTCCCATCATCAGTACGCCCCTTCACCCTCTTCCCATCATCGTCATTCCCATCACTGACCATCTCCCCTTCATTCCCTTCCTTTCCCTTTCCCCATTCCCATCATCAGCACATTCCTTTCCCTTTCAGTAACCTTATATTTGCTCTTCTCCCCTTTGTCCCGTCATTCTCTCTCTCTCTCTCTCTCTCTCTCTCTCTCTCTCTCTCTCTCTCTCTCTCTCTCTCTCTCTCTCTCTCTCTCTCTCTCTCTCTCTCTCTCTCTCTCTCTCTCTCTCTCTCTCTCTCTCTCTCTCTCTCACTTTCTCTTTCCACGTATTTCCTTCCTTTCCATCATTCCTGTTGCAACCTTTACTTATTTTTTCTTATCTGTTTTTCATTTATTTTCTTCCTTTCTGCTTTTTTTCCTGTTATTCTCATTCTCCCTTTCACTTTTTCTTTACGTATTTCTTTCCTTCTCAACATTTTTATTACAATTTTTATTTTTCTTATCATTTTATCATTTCTTTATTTCCTTTTGTTACTTTTCGTGTTGTCTTCATCCGCCCTTTCACTTTTCTTCACTCGTTTCTTCCCTTTTCATCTTTACTATCACATTTTTACTTCTTTTTTTTTCTTCTTCTTCTCGTTGCATTTTTTTATTTGTTCCTCCTCCTCCTCCTTTGTGCCGTCATCCTCATCCTCATTCTTCTCGCCTTCAGTTTCTCTCCTTCTATTTTCTTTTTTCATTATTTCCGTTACAATGTTATTCTTTTTTTCCTTTCATTTTATATCCACTTCCCATCACGACTAACATGTTCCCTTCCCATCACGACTAACATGTTCCCTTCCCATCACGACTAACATGTTCCCTTCCCATCACGACTAACATGTTCCCTTCCCATCTCTACTACCCGTATTCCGTTCCCATCATCTCATATCCCCTTCCCATCACTACTAACATGTTCCCTTCCCATCACGACTAACATGTTCCCTTCCCATCACCACTAAAGTATTTTTTTCCCTTCACCACTAGCGTACTCTTCCCATCACCAACATTCCCTTCCCATCACCACTATATGTATTCCCTTCCCATCACCACTAGCAGATTCCCTTCCCATCAACCTGTACTCCCTTCCCATCAAACCGTATCCATTTCATCCATTTCCCATCAATTTGCATCCCCTTCCCCCCCTTCCCATCAACCTGTACCCCCTTCCCATCAAACCGTATCCATTTCCCGTCACCCCGCATCCCCTTTCCACCCCTTCCCATCACCCCTATTACTGTTTACCATACCTCCGTCCCTGACCCCATAACTTGCTCCATCAGTACCCTTCCCTTTTCCCTTCCTTCCCTTCCTCCGAGCCAAGACCGAGACCAAGCTCCCGTAAGTCTCTTGTCCGCCCTTCACTCCATCTTCCTTATTGCCAATCATTCATAAAGCGAAGAGTCGGCATTATTAAGAGGGAATAGGGTGTGTATGGTATGTTGTATGTGTGTATGTATGTGTATGTATGTGTGTGTGTGTGGGTATGTGTGTTTGTATAGGTGGATAGGTGTGTGTGTGTGTGTGTGTGTGTGTGTGTGTGTGTGGGTATGTATGTTTGTATAGGTAGGTAGGTATGTATGTGTGTGTGTGTGTGTGTGTGTGTGTGTGTGTGTGTGTGTGTGTGATGGAATGTATAGAGTGTATGAGAGAGTATTATCGTATTACTCTCTCTCTCTCTCTCTCTCTCTCTCTCTCTCTCTCTCTCTCTCTCTCTCTCTCTCTCTCTCGATAGACGGCCCATTAGCGGTTAACTGGTAACATCCGCTCCTTAAAAGCCGACAAAGATGCTTATAAAAACCCTTCAGAGTACACACACACACACACACACACACACACAGAGACATTGATTAAAACATTTGTGTATCAGATAATTTAAAAGGTCATTGCTTTATTTATATTCTACAGTAATGACTTTTACTATAATTAATAACAACGCAAACAGCACGAAACACGTAGTAGTAATAGTAGTAGTAGTAGCAGTAGTAGTAGTAGTAGTAGTAGTAGTAGTCTTTCAACACTAATGGTGGCACTAATGGAGACACTTTAAGGGCAAAACAGAAACAGATAAAAGCTCGCAAATTACTCTTCGCACAAAAAAAGATGAAAGGAAAAGCTGGAAAAAAGATGATCAATTTAGGCTGTAGATGTCAAAATCCTCCCTTCTTTAAAGCCTCAGGTCATAGGAGGGAGAAAATACAGACAAACGAAGGCTGTTCCAGAGTTTACCGGTGAAAGGGATGAAAGAATAGATACTGGACAACTCTTGCAGAAGGAAATTGGACAGCATATGGAAGTAAGGTAGCTTGTACAATAAAGTGTGGAGTGAGGCAGCGAGAAGGGTGACGGCGTGGAGTTAGTGTGTTTAGGAGATAAGTTAGCATGAGCATAGCGATAGAGGGGAGCAAGGGAAGCAACATTGGGGCGGAGTTTCAAGGTTGGAAGACAGGATGGAAGATGCGAAAAGGCGACGAGCTTCCCTCCTCCTCTTCCTCCTCCTCCTCCTCCTCTTCCTCCTCCTCCTACTACTACTACTACTGGTACTCTACTCTTTCCACTGTTTAATTTCCTTACTTTCTAGAGTTCGCTAAATGAGATTGTGGTGTATATGAATCTCGAGTCCGTTCTTACGTATTTCCCTTCCTGTCTCCGGGTAACTTTCTCTCTCTCTCTCTCTCTCTCTCTCTCTCTCTCTCTCTCTCTCTCTCTCTCTCTCTCTCATAGCGATGCCGTTACGAGCATTATTTACTTTATTTTACGTATTTTTATATATTTTTCCTTATTATTACGCTCGTTACCAGACTCAATTTTCTCTATTCCATATTTGTTTTAATCGTCTATAGATCTTACTTACTCCTTTACTGGTTTACTCTTTCTATCTATCTATCTATCTATCTATCTATCTATATCTATCTATCTATCTGTCTATGTATCATCGTTGCGCTGTCACAAACAGTTCTTAGTATCTCAACCATAATTTTCCTTCCAAGTTTTATTACCACCGCCAAAACCACCACCACCACCACCATGACAGTGCACACCATCACCATCACCACCACCGCGCCTGCAACCAACCAAGCAACCAACAACCCTCTGCAACCACCGGACTCAACCATACCACTCGGCTTGACCATTTTCACGAGCACCGCCGTCCTCACCTTAACTGTATTCCCCACCACCACATGCTCGGGAGGAGGAGGAGGAAGAGGAGGAGGAGGAGGAACCCGTTACACTAGTCCCCACTTGTTGAGCACGGAAGAATCTCACCTCCTCCTCTTTCTCCTCCTCCTCTTCTTGCAACATTCCTACTCCTTTTCGTCTTCTGCCTTCTTCCTATTTCGCTTTTCCATCCTCTTCCGTCTCCTTAACCTCCTCATTCTTTCCTCAATCCTTTCTCCTCTTCCACTCTCTCTTCCTTCACGTTCCACTCTTCCATCTGTTCTCCTCCTCTTCCTCTTTCTCCTCTTTCATCATTCATACTCTTTATCGTTCTCTTTTTTCTTTATATTCCACTTTTACATCCTCCTCCTCCTCCTCCTCCTCCCATTCCTTTCTTCACTCCATACACCCATCCACTCTCTCCTCTTTCACTTTCCACTCTTCCACTTCCTCATCTCTCCTCCTCCTCCTTCTTCTCCTTTACTTCCTTTTCTCCTTCCCTTTTCCTCAATCCTCAATCCTTTCTCCTTCACTCTATTCACTTCTCCACTCTCTCTTTTTTCACTTTCAACTCTTCTACCGCCTCTCCTATCCTCCCCTTTCTCCTTTTTCTCCTTAACTTCTTATTCGCCTTTCCATTTCTCCTTCTTCTCTTTTTGTTAACCTCTTTTTTTCCTATATTCACTCCTTTTTCCTCCAGTCTATGTAATTCTATGTAATTTTCTCTTCTGCTCTTCCATTTCCTTTTATCTTCTCCTCATCCTTCTTCTATTTCGATTCCTGGTCGTCTTTCCTTTCCTCCTCCTTCCCTCATTGTCTCATCTCTCGACCCACACAAAAAAAGGTCCCTAAATAAAAGTGTGTGATTAGAATATTGATTACGGTGAGCACAGGTGTGAGTGTGTGTGTGTGTGAGTGTGTGTGTGTGTGTGTGACAAACTGCGTATGTGTGTGTAATCCACCTCGGTCTGGTCACGCACTGGACTCGCAATCGCCAGCCAACACCCTCTATGAGTAACCTTCACACTCAGGTGACGGTGAAATCTTACATCACACCCACGCACGCCCGGGAATCGAACCCTGAACCTCTCGGGTGTGAAGCGAGCGTGCTAACCACTGCACCAAGGTATGTGTGTGTGTGTGTGTGTGTGTGTGTGTGGTTGGCCGAATTTTGCGATTGTGAAAAAACTTGTGGTGTGTGTGTGTGTGTGTGTGTGTGTGTGTGTGTTTATTCTGTATGATTAACACCATTCCGAATACCGAATAAGAGAGAGAGAGAGAGAGAGAGAGAGAGAGAGAGAGAGAGAGAGAGAGAGAGACTCATACCACAGAAAGAAGCCGATCATCATAAACAGAAATTAGCAACCACGATAACACAATAACCTTTAACCTATTACTTTTACTCTTGTTTTTTTTCTTCCTTTGCGCCAACCCGTCACACAACCCCAAAAGCCCTGACCTCAGTTCGACCCCCGCTAGCCTTACGAAGAGAGAACAAAAAAAACAAAAACAAAAGCCATATTGCCCAGTGCGAGAGAGAGAGAGAGAGAGAGAGAGAGTGAGAGACACGTTGATTTGACCTTGGAAAACTCGTGTCTGAATTTTAAAAGGAGCATCGAGTCTAACTTAATTTCTCTCTCTCTCTCTCTCTCTCTCTCTCTCTCTCTCTCTCTCTCTCTCTCTCTCTCTATCTCGCCGCGGAAGAAGAGGGTGAAGAGAGAGAGAGAAAAAAAAAATATACAGGAAGTGATTCAGTTCCTCGTTTGACTTTTCCTTCCACTCGCGTACCCTCTTCCTCTTCCTCTTCTTCTTCCTCCTCCTCATCTTCATCCTCCTCCTCCTCCTCCTACCCCTCTTCTTCCTCTTCCTGCTAATCCTTTTATCCGTTAGTTGCTGTCTTGTTAACGCTTCATCGTATGTCTTCTTTTTTATTTCGTTCTTGTTCTTTCATTCTTTTTTATTACTCTTCTCTTTTTCTATCTTCATTTTTATTTCCTTTCCCATTTTTTTACTTTAATCTGTCACTGTTTTATTTCTCGTTCCTCGTCTGTCTTTGTTTTTCTCTTATTATTATTTTCGTCTTCTTTTTAACATCACTTTTCATTAACATTCGTCTTTTTTGCCATTTCTTCATTCTTATTTCCACTCCCATATTTACTTCTACCCGTTGTCGTCTCATTTACGTTTCTTCGTTTGTCTTTTCTTTCGTTTTTCGTCCTTTTCGTGTTCATTCTTACATTCCTCTTTGTTATTTTGGGCTATCTGTTCATCTCTATTTCCTCTCTCATTTTCTCTTCCCTCCAGCATCGTCCTTTCGACACTCAACTTATCTCTCTTTCATCACAACAGTAGCCTCCTCTCTCTCTCTCTCTCTCTCTCTCTCTCTCTCTCTCTCTCTCTCTCTCTCTCTCATTACTCATCTTTCCTCATCTTTCTTTACCTTTCTCCTTTCGTCTCTATATCTCTTTTTTTTGTTTTGTTTTCTGCTTCCTCCCAATTATCAGCTTTCTTCTTTGCTTTTCCCTTTATTTCCTCTCTTATTTCTTTTGTTTTTCAGCCTCCTCCTCTCTTCTTTACCTCTCTCCTTCTTTCTTGTCTATATTTCGTTTGCTTTTCCGCCTCCTCCTTTTCCCTTTCTTCTTATTTCCCGTCTTTATTTATCTTGTTTCTCAGTCTCTTCCCATTCATCATCTTTCCTTACCTTTCCTCTGTCTCCTGTTTATAGCTTTCTTTTGTTTCTGACCCTTCTTCCATTCCTCGGGTTTTTCTTCCTTGCCTTTCTCTTCTTCATTTCCTGCATGTCGATATCTCTTTGTGTTTCGTATTTCCTGTTGATGTTTTCCTACTTTCTATTATTCTTTATTACTTCTGGTTCATCTTTCTTGATTTCTTTTATAGTTCGTGTCTTATCTGTTCTCTTGTTCCTTTGTTTTTCTTGTCTGTCTGGTATTTTCTGTCTATTTTTCCTCATAGTCTCTTAATTTCGGTCTGTTTTCCTTCTGTCATTCTGTATTTCATTATCTTTCGTACCTTGTTTTGTATTTTTTGTCTATCTTTCCTTCTGTCATTTTGTATTTCCTGTCAATCTTTTCCTTCGGTCATTTTGTATTTCCTGTCAATCTTTTCCTTCGGTCATTTTGTATTTCCTGTCAATCTTTTCCTTCGGTCATTTTGTATTTCCTGTCAATCTTTTCCTTGTCATTTTGTATTTCCTGTCAATCTTTTCCTAGTGTTCTTTTGTTTTCCTGTATTTTTACCGTCTGTCATTTTGAATTTTCTGTCCATTTTCCTGTTCCTGTCTTTTTGTATTTCCTGTCAATCTCTCGTACTGTCTTTTGTTTTCCCTGTCGATTTATCCTACTGTTGTTTTTTTCTATGTATTTCCTGTCTAGTTTTCCTTCCTGTCTTTTTGTATTTCCTGTCAATCTCTCGTACTGTCCTTTGTTTTCCCTGTCGATTTATCCTACTGTTGTTTTTTTTATATCTGTTTCCTGTCTAGCTTTCCTTCCTGTCTTTTACTTTTATTTTTGCTGTCAATCTTTTACTGTCAGTTGTCCATCTCCGTCTTCAACGCCTTTCCTTTACTTATCGTCTCTCTCTCTCTCTCTCTCTCTCTCTCTCTCTCTCTCTCTCTCTCTCTCTCTCTCTCTCTCTCTCTCTTCCGCTTTTTTTGCCATCTTTGACCTCCAACTCCTCTACCTCCGCTTCTACCTGTCTACAACTGCACTTTTTTTTGTCCTCTTCGTCCGTCAGCGAGTCTCTACCACTTTTCTCTCCCTCTCTCTTCCTCCTTCCTCCTTGCTGGGCTGTCTCCATGGCTGTCTCTCTCTCTTGTTGCCATCCGCGTATACATAATTTCTTCCTTGTTCTTTTTTATTTGTGTTGTGGTGATGTTTTTCTCTTTTCTGTTTTCCAATTCTGCGGAGTGGAGTTAATAAGTGGTGATGGCTCTCTCCCTGACTCCTTATACCTGCCTTCACAAACATGGATAAAATCGTGTCTTGAGGTATTGTATATTTTTATTTTTTCAGCTGTGTCTTGTCTCTCCTCTCCCATTTCTTCAATCTCCTCCTTCTCCTCCTTCTGCTGTTGCTTCTCCTCCTCCTCTTTTTCCGTATTTCCTCGTCTTATTAGTTGCTAGTTTAACTTTTTATTCTTCATTCATCTTGTTTATTCATTTACGTCAGTCATTTCATCCATCTATTTTGTCATCTCTCTCTCTCTCTCTCTCTCTCTCTCTCTCTCTCTCTCTCTCTCTCTCAGTCATTCTGCTGTTCAGTGGTCATTTGGCAAACAACCAAAACACCCCCACCACTACCACCACCCTCAACCCCAACACCCACTACCACCTCTAATTGACCCCCACCACCGTTACCACTGCAAACAGGAATGAAGTAGGATAACACAGACTTAACTTTCCATGGACTCGTGCCAAAATCAAATAAACAGCTATTACGAGGCATTGTAAGCGGGGCAACACGGTAACATTCACCTTGTCCTATTAGCAAGTTCCCAGAAGCTTCCACGCACTGACCTAACTAGTGATTTGATGGCCGTGGCGTTCAGGAGTGTGTCCGATAACTAATCCGTATATATCCGCTCGAATCCAGGACTTTGTAGTGATTAGTTGACTTTTCCTTACAGATTAGACACTCAATAGGTGTATCCGGGTAAACTTTGGGTTGATAAAGGTGCTAGAAGGCTTAAAAAGAGAGGAAATGATTGCCTACCCTTCTCTTCCAGACCATGCTCCTCCTCTCCTTTGTCCATGCCACCCTCGCCGCCGCTTCCTCCCTTCTCTCAGGACCCAACAGCGGCTCTCTCACACTCGCAATGATAAACAGAAACACCAAAACGCAGCAGGGACCCACGGACAAAAAATTATATACTACCTCCCTTCCGTGTTCCCTCCCCGACTGCCGACTACATCATCGCCCAGCACTCATCCTCGAAATCCGGGTTCTGTTCTGTTCTGCCGTGTTCCGCTTCCTAATCTAACCTAACGTAACATACCTAAGTGTCGGACGTTCCATATGCACCTTTTGACTCATTAGGTATTGTTTTTGTTTCACCCACTTTTTTATTCTTATTTCTTTTCTCTCAGTGTCTTTTATTGGTATTCTTATCCATGTTCGCTCTATAAGGGGACTCTGTTTGGGTCTATATTATTTTTTGTGCCCTTTCATGGATCTCAATAGTAGTAGTAGTGGTAGTAGTAGAAGTAGCAGTAGTAGTAGTAGTAGTAGTAGTAGTAGTAGTAGTAGTAGTAGTAAAACATTCGACTGCATTTTATTCTCACAGCAAATGCGAAGTCGAGGGGTGATGAAGAACTACGTGTATCAGCCAGTCGACTTCCTTGTGTACGTCTTGGATAACAGAGACAGACGATCGGATGAGAAGCGCGGCGGCCACTCCCCGTTGTGTGCCTTCCCTCCCATAATGTTGCAAAAGATGAATGCTCTCACTGGAACCGTAAGCCATATACTCGCAGCCCATCGTAGCTACCCAGCGAACCATAAAGTCTCACAGCATGTCATAACCACAGCCAGTCAGTCAGTTATAGTCAATCATAGCCAGCCAGAAAGTCAGTCAGTCAGCCAGGCAGTGATTCAGTCAGTTAGTCAGTTATAGCCAATCAGTTTCATTCAGTCGCCCAGTCAGCCAGCCAGTCGGTCAGTCATTCAGTCGAAGTCAGTCAGTTAGTCAGTCAGCCATCCAGCCAGTCAGCCATAACCAGTCAGCCAGCAGTCATAGTCAGCCACTCGGTCAGTCAGCCATAGGTAGCCAGCCAGTTAGTCAGTCTACCAGTCAGTTAGTCAGCCAGCCAGTCAGTCAGTCAGTCAGCCATCTCGCTAGCCAGTTAACTAGTCCCACAGTCAGTCAGTCAGTCAGCCATTTCGCTAGCCAGTTAACTAGTCCCACAGTCAGTCAGTCAGTCAGCCATCTCGCTAGCCAGTTAACTAGTCCCACAGTCAGTCAGTCAGTCAGTCAGCCATTTCGCTAGCCAGTTAACTAGTCACACAGTCAGTCAGTCAGTCAGCCATCTCGCTAGCCAGTTAACTAGTCACACAGTCAGTCAGTCAGTCAGTCAGCCATCTCGCTAGCCAGTTAACTAGTCACACAGTCAGTCAGTCAGTCAGCCATCTCGCTAGCCAGTTAACTAGTCCCACAGTCAGTCAGTCAGTCAGCCATCTCGCTAGCCAGTTAACTAGTCACACAGTCAGTCAGTCAGTCAGCCATCTCGCTAGCCAGTTAACTAGTCCCACAGTCAGTCAGTCAGTCAGCCATCTCGCTAGCCAGTTAACTAGTCACACAGTCAGTCAGTCAGTCAGCCATCTCGCTAGCCAGTTAACTAGTCACACAGTCAGTCAGTCGGCCATATATCAGTAGCCAGCAAGTTAAATGTTTCCGTCTGTACGTTGCCAACTATGCAGACAGACAGACACACAGACAGACAGGCAGACAGGAAGACTCTCTTAATGCAACACTAACGGCGCCACACCTGTCATTCCTGCAGCCGCTTTACCTGCATAATAACGTGAAAGCACCGTCGATCAGGAGCAATAACGAAAACATTCTCTCCCTTCACTGTTTTTACTTTCTCGTGACACTTAACGCCTCCTCGCTTCGCCGACTTAAGGGATTTTTTTAAATTATTTTTTTTATTATTTTTGAAGTGGAATCAGAGTTTAGGCCCTATTGTTTTTAAATGTTACTGATGCTATTTTTTTCCCTTGGTGTTGTCATGTCATGCTCGTACTCCGCCCGTCACGGTTGGTAATGAATGAGTTGTCGCAGTCTTTCGTTAGTTCCTCGTTATGTGCCTTTCTGGGCCACGCATTTTTTTTGTTAAGTTTGCGTAACTCTCAACTTTGCGTGATATTTAAACGACTGCACCGGAGAATTACGCGTGTGTGTGTGTGTGTGTGTGTGTGTGTGTGTGTGTGTGTGTGTGTGTGTGTGTGTGTCCTTGTCACGTCTCTTCACTTTTATATTACGTAATAAAATAATGATGAAGTTCGTTGTGTTGTTGGGAAAGAGCGTTACCTGTGTGTGTGTGTGTGTGTGTGTGTGTGTGTGTGTGTGTGTGTGTGTGTGTGCGCGCGGGCGAAGTGGCGGAGCTAAGTGACGGCTGAGACAGTGCAGCTGAAGCAGAACCGAGTAAAATGTGTGTGACGACTGCATGTGTGTGTGTGTGTGTGTGTGTGTAGGCGGTTACTCTAAATGTCAGGCAGGGGTCCAGCATCCTGTTTATTGCTTGAAATCTTTGAAAATGGTGTGACTGATTCGGTAAAGTCCAGGTGGGGATCAATTTTTTGGGGAGGGGTTTCTTCCCGCTCTGATGGACAACGCCGTCCTTCCCTCGGCAGCGCGGCGCCAAATGGAAGGTAAATTTTTTTTCTTCTGTACCAGTTTTGCGTAAAAAAAGAGCAGGCTCGTGAACAACACTAAGATGATTTTTCTGCAGGCCATGCGTCGGCGGTGGATCGTGAGCCGCTGCGTGTCGGCGAGATGTCGTGCGGCGGTGCAGCCGTGCGTCGGGCATTACAGCCCAAGTCTGTGTCACATTCTGAAATTTATATGTAATTTTAAAGGAATGCAGACCTACTTTTTTTTAGATAAGAAGGCAAATGTTTGAAGCAACTCTAAAGTCATCCATTTTATACGACTGCGAGTCCTGGTTCAGCGGGGAACCTGCGGAGACCTGTGGAAAAATTTTATGAAGGGGCAATTAAACGGAGCTGCTAGTTCGTATGACGGTGTGCAAGGATGTTTGCTGCGTAAAGCTTTGCTACCCATCACTGAAGTCTCTAACACCTGCAAGATATAGAAAATTCTTCCAGTAACAATAAGAAGAGGGGCGCGGTTTGCCCGATGTCCCTTGGGCAAATCTGACCCTGCCATCCAACACAGCAACCAACATGCAGACGCGTGAGCAGCTTGACTGATAGTTTTGCTGATATTCAAGCCGGCATCGAATCGTCAAGAGTCAGTACCTAACAGTATATTAAGAAGACCGACTTACAGCGTAATAAACTTTAACAGTTCATAGCATTTACAAAGGTCGCGGTGTTTAGGGGGTGGATTAGCGACAGGAAACAGAGGGTTACCATTAATTAACGGTTAAAGATCCGAATGGGGTAATGTTACCAGAAGGGGTTCCTCAAGGTTCAGTTTTAGGCCCGCTTTTATTCATTATTTACATCAATGACATAGACAATGTGATAACTAGTGACATTGGTAAATTTGCGAATGACACCTAAATAGGACGCACTATTAGGACAAGGGAGGATGTTAGAGCACTACAGGAGGATCTCAACAATCATCAAACATGCGGCGCCGTGCAGACGAAACCAATGATAGTCTTCCTTTATCCTTGGGCGGAACTGCACATGCAACGCTGGAGTCGTGTCTGCTGACTCTGGACACACAGATAAGATACAACTTTATTTCTTGGGTCCAGATCGTAGATTCCGATGTTCATTTTCCTGTTGCAAAGATAGTTTACATAGCCTTTACTTTTGTGGGTAGTGTCTTACACGTGTTACATAAGCCTCCGTGGATAATGGTTCCCACTCGATCCAAGGCCGCGGTCGGAGCCCAGCTCATCCACCTGTTCATTGTCTCTTTCGTTCTGGTCGATAAAGAGGTACATTGGGGAGGTAAACCCTGTAACCCGGGTGCCATGCATGCCCTGTGTTCCGTTTCTTACCCGCCACAGGCTCAAGGGCCAGCGAGGCGGAGATGAACACCAAAGCCACGCGCGACTTTCAACTAGCACAGGCAGGATCACTGAACAGGACTAAAGTCATGATAAGTGATGCTACGCAGATCTATAGCAAATGGACCAGGAATAGTCATCTAAGAAGCTGTAGAACCAGTTAATGAACACACACACACACACACACACACACACACACCAAGAACAATTGAAACGCACCAATCCCGGAAATAAAGTCGGAAAAAAATGGTCTGTGGGTCTCTCAGCAAGCAAGGGAACATGCTGAGAGGCTTTGACATTGTGCTTAGAACGAAAGAATTTCAACTAATGCGTTCTTAACCTCATGGACGTTGGTCAACTCTGGAAAAGAAATTGAAAATACAAAAAAGAGGAAGGGAAATATCATTGTTAGGAACTGGCGCAATGAAGAAGTATAAATCTGAAATTGATCAGAAAACAGTGACAGACAAATGTAGAAGACACAACAAAAGCAATTACAATGAAAATGACAACAGTCGTGACATAAAAATATCGGATAGAGGAAAAAAGATAAACAAAAGTAACAGATGAGAAATAATCGATATTGAAAGACCGAAGGGAAGGCCGTTAGCCGGATGCTGTGATGAAATTAAAACAATATTTGGAACTTTAATCTATCCTGGAAATCAGAGCCACAAAACAGAAACAAATGAAAACGTATTGGAGAGGCCGCGACCCGCCCCGAAATGATAGAGGCTGCTGATGACAATGATAGAAAGGTATATATAACAGGACAGGTGGACGAACGAAAAAAAGTGAAATTAACAAGTGATGAGGGTCAGGAAGGGACATGATGGGCTAGAAACGGGTGAAGGATGTAGGTTACGAGAGTAGTGATGGGGAGGGTGGAGCGATGGGGATGAGGAAGGGGACATGGGAGGGAGGAAGAAGGGGATCAGGAAGTGAGGGAGAGGGGGATTGGCAGTGGGATAGGGGGCGTGTGACAGCCGTTTCTTCATCTTCTCCCCGCTGTTACGTAAACTATTGACAAAGGAAAGTGGGAGGAGAACGGAGGGGAGAAGAGTGGGGGGAGAACGAAAGGGGAGGGAGGAGGAGAAAGGGAGGGGAAGGGAAGGGGGAGGGGAGGGGATGGGAACGAGGGGGATTCTGTCTGCTTTCTATAGCCCACGAGAGAGAGAGAGAGAGAGAGAGAGAGAGAGAGAGAGAGAGAGAGAGAGAGAGAGAGAGAGAGAGAGAGAGAGAGAGAGAGAGTAAAAGCACGCCAACCAATCACATTACATCACAACACAACAACAACAACAACGGCCACAACAATGACACGTACGAAACCCTGCAACAGCAACAATGGCACAGACTTAAGAAACATGAATAGAGATGAACCAAAAAAGGAAAAAAAGAGAAGACAATGAACAAAGTGCCATAGAAAAGCACTCACCTTTCTCTCTCTAATTAGTCTTGAGAAAATGACTTGTTCTTTGTTCTCTCCCGACGCACGAAGACGCAGAAACCTGTAATAATTAAAGGTTGGGTGAGATACGGAGATAATTATTGCCAGTGAACCTTCAAGTCGAGCCGTCTCCCTCTGCGCCAAGTAACGGGTCATTAGAAAAGTTGTCGTGGAGGTTTTAGACAATCAATCGAAAGTGACGGGTGGTTGAGGTGTTATCATGTATCGCTTTGTCCCTTTACCTGTTCGATTAGGCAGGTAACAGGCTCTCGTAAAGGTAGGCAAGGTAATAGATGGTAGTTTGTGTTTCCTGGCAGTATTTGAAGGTGACGTTAAAGGAATAGTTGTAAGTGATGAGTGGTTGAGGTGTTATCATGCATCCCTTTACCTGTTGGATTAGGCAGGTAACAGGCTCTCGCAAAGGTAGGCAGGGTAATAGATGGTAGTTCGTGTTTCTTGGTAGTATTTGAAGGTAACGTTAAAGGAATAATTGAAAGTGACGAGTGGTTGAGGTGTTATCATGCATCCCTTTACCTGTTGGATTAGGCAGGTAGTAGGCTCTCGTAAAGGTAGGCAGGGTAATAGATGGTAGTTCGTGTTTCTTGGTAGTATTTGAAGGTAACGTTAAAGGAATAATTGAAAGTGACGAGTGGTTGAGGTGTTATCATGCATCCCTTTACCTGTTGGATTAGGCAGGTAGTAGGCTCTCGTAAAGGTAGGCAGGGTAATAGATGGTAGTTTGTGTTTCCTGCCAGTATTTGAAGGTCGTTAAAGGAATAATTGAAAGTGACGAGTGGTTGAAGTGTTAGCATGCATCTTTGTCCCTTTACCTGTTAGAATAGACAGGTAATAGGCTCGCAAAGGTAAGGAGAAGGATAAATAGGTAGGGTTCGTGTTTCTAGGTAGTATTTGAAGGTAACATTAAAGAAATAATTGAAAGTGACGAGTGGTTGAGGTGTTATCATGCACCTTTGTCCCTTTACCTGTTTGAATAGACAGGTAATAGGCTCGCAAAGGTAGGCATGATGATAGATAGATGGTTTTCGTGTTTCTAGGTAATATTTGAAGGTAACGTTAAAGGAAGACCACGGAGTAACACAAAGGGGGCAATAAATACTCCCCTACTGTATAGATTGTAAATTGTCCGTTTCTGGCGCATCTGGAATAAAGTGGATAAAATATAGCATTACTTCGTTTCACTTATGATATACAAGAATCTAAGAAATGCAAGAACAATCCAAACTTGCTTAACTTAATTATTGTGTAGTTTCAAGGCGTGGGCAGGGGAGGGAGCGGTCACCTGGGAGGACGAAGCCGCGGCCAGACAGGTGTGCGGGAAGGTGCGGGCGCGCCACCACCAGCTGCAGCTCAGTGTGCGGCGGTGACTTGAGTGGGGAGGATGTGTGTGCGAGTTCTCCGTGATCTGTGATAGTTAAGCAATAAGAAAAGCCTCCAAGATGCACAGGTCCAATTGCCTAGGTAATACACCGTCACTACATCGTTACTTTCCCTCCCGTGTTACCTGCAGGCACGAGGGAGCGAGTTTTGCGGCGGTGAAAACCCCTTTGCAGAATTAAACCCAGGTCACGGTGGTAGTCAGGTCACAGGGATCAGTGTTCCCGTGCCCTGCCTTGACCTGGGGGTTACGTGTGTTGCTGTGTAGTGTTGTATTGTGTGTTGCATTCCTTTGTGTTGTGCCAGGTGTGGGTGCTGTGCCTGGTGGTGGTGTGTTCCGTGATTGTGTGATGATTTGGCACCTTCCCTGCCTGGTCAGTGTGCAGCATGTCGACGCCTGCCCCACGGTACAGGTTGTAGTGTTTGCCATGTGTTCAGAACCCCCCCCGCACTTAAAGTCTTCAGAAGTGTAAAAAAAATAGCGTTCTGCCTTTCTCGTCTGTCGATGTTGTCCGCATTCGACCCACTTTCCCTTTTTCCTGGAAGACCTTTAATTGTGAAGATAAGTGAACCTCAAGCAGGGTTCAGGCAGGCACGCAGACACCAGTCCTTTCACTTACCAAAAAAGAAAAGTTAAGAATTTCGCGTTTTCAATCCCAGGTGGATTTTTTTTTGTCGAAACCCAAATCTATTTTTTTCCTGGAAGATCTTTAAAATAGTTCAGATAAGAGAACATCAAGCAGGGTTCAGACAGACAAGCATGCAGTCCTTTCACTTATAACAACAAAAACTGGTGGAGCGCAAGGGTCACAACTCTAGGGGTGCCTGCTGCCTCGCTTCAATGGCCCTAACACCTGTTGGGAGCCGCGAACACACGGCCGTCACCTGGGCACGCAAGGAGAGGGCGGGTGCTCAAGGCGGTGCTGCCACGATGTCTGAAAATTACCAAAAAAGCTGCTGCCAAGGATTCTTTTTCTATCGATTTCTGGTGTTGACATGTTAGTTTTTTACAAGTATTAATTTACATTTGAAGGCCATATTAAAACGGGTCGAGGAGGGTGCCCAAGAGATTGCTACCATGTCTGAAAATCACCCACATGAAAAAAAAAAATTGTCAAGTGTTTTCTATCAATTTATGGTGTAGGCACTCATTAGGTTTTCACACAAGTCAATGGGAAACCGTTACGACAGCGCTGGGGGAGCACGGTTTTAGGTCGAGCAATAAACATAAGAACATACGGAAACTGCAAGAGGCCAAATGGCCTACACAGGGCAGCTCCAGGTTCCCCCCCACTACCACCTGTCATCCTCGTCCAAGTAGCTATCAAGTCTACTCTTAATTAAAACAAGCTCGTCCCTGCACTCACTATGTGATTGCTGAGTCTATTCCAATCCCCCACCACCCTATTAAAATTACTAAACCAATGCCTGCCTATTTCCCTCCTATTTAAACACTGATCGTTCAGCTGTCTCGCCCTCGGGACTTTTTTTTTATGAACCGTCAGCCCCAACTTGCCTTACATGTTGCCGCTAAAGAGTGAGACATCGCTTAATTTTCCCTAGCGCTTCCGTAGCTCTTTCGGTGATAAGACATCTCCACAAGAAAATCTAAAAAATACTGCTCAGGTCCACTAAATTTATCCCAGTTGTGGTTTTAGAAGCCTTTAGGTCTGTACATCCAGCTCAGTATTATGATATCAGCTGAATCTGTGTGGGTCAAAATAATTTGATCAGTTAATCTTCATTTAGTTCATCTACTAGGCAAACTTATTCCAATTTTTTAATATCTTATGTAATGGTTTGTTTTCCTGGTTGAAGGCGCATAATGGGGGTTATGTTGTGCTTGGTATTTGCAGCAAAGGAAACGTGATATTACTCAAATCCAAAGCTAGTGATGCCACTTGATATAGTTTTTAATGGGTTGACACGTGGGATGTCAGCAAGTGTGGAATTCGTAGGTAGTATTTCTTGGTAGGCATTAAAGTGATACCACTGCAGCTGTCATGAAGCTTGTCAGACCACTGGAATTTTTCTTATTTGTTCTACATTAATTTTATTGTACTCCACATTGTATTTGCAAATTTCAGCTGCAGGAAACCCCATAACAAAGTTTATTTTGCCTATCTTCACAACTTGGCCTTGGAATTTGACTCAAAGGAGTGATTTATCTACTTGTCCTTTAATTAAGAGTTAGGCTTGCCCAGAATACTTAATATGGTGACCTTGCCAAATGCCTCAGGCAAAAATGCGCATTTTTCATTATATTTGTCCAGGCTACTTAGTATACTAGATTTTTAGGATCGTTAAACAGGATTTATGGATAGTAAGGTATAATTCGGGGCTTCCGCCATAGCTGCAAGTGGCCTCTGTGGTCATCTCCGTCGCAATGTCCGTTGAGCCTGTGGTGGGCAAGAACCCATTACCCGGGCCGGTGTGACATCCGGGTTAACACAGCCTACCTTCTCCAGGTACCCATTTATCGACCAGCTCGAAAGTGGAAATGAACAGCTGGGTGAGCTGCACGCCGACTGCCCGGGCCGGGATTCGAACTCGGGCCCGCATAGTCTGAGACAGGTCCGCTAACCATTGAGGCGCGTGGATGGGAGTAATCAATTTTGTTGCTGTAGCTATAGGCTACAGTGTAAAAATCCACCGTTTGCATCAGAGTGAAATATATAATTGAGCAAGTCAATGTAGTGCACTACTACTTAACACCAATGAGTAAAATTTGCAACTAAAGCTGCCAACCAGTCTTTCAGTGTGTTGCTACTTCACTACCCGAGTGACTTGTTAACCTGTTCTGCCGGGAACAGGCAGGAGCTAGTTCTTGGCAGAATGGGAGCAGGTTTCTTCGTAGAAGTGTTTATAAATATATTCCTTTCCCTTTCTATGTTTCCAAGAGTGCTGAGCTGGGGACGCTTAAATTTGCTCTGGTAGCCTCCCCCCCCGCTCCCCCGCTGCTGCACTTTTTTATTTTATTAGAAAGACATTCGTGGGCTATGATTCTGGGAAAGGTGGATGTTCGTTGAATTTCAGGTGTTGGAGGGTACTGTAATCACGAGGTTATGACTATCACATCACATCCCTCGCCTGCTGTAGTGTCACCCTCAAGAGACTGAATTGGAAGATTGGATTTTAGGTGGCATCTGGAAATGGTGCATGATTGGTGGAAGTTTATTGTGTGATGGGTAATATATTGATTTAACAAATTACCCGCCACCATGACATGTCATTGTAACGCCTCCAAGGTGCAGTGGTTAGCTTGCCTAGCTGCTATTCCGCGGGCACGGGTTCGAATCCCGGCCCGGACAGCTGTTCATCCTCCTTCTCAGGCTGGTCGATAAATGGGTACCTGGGGAAACCGAAGAAAGGTAAACTATGGAAACCCGGATGTCACACTAGCCATGTTTCCCGAGTTCTTGCCCATCACGAGCTCAAAGGTCAGTGTAAAGGAAATGAGCACCGAGGCCACGCAAAGTACAGCGCATACCCCCAGCCTTACCTTATTGCCATGGCACTGACTTTGCTCTGGGTACTGTCCTTCACTCTAACGGATAAAGTAGATATCTATATAGGGCGTGTGCCTTGTGGGCTACAAATGAAGGATTAATCGTCAAATGTCATTTTTCATTACATCTGCAATCATATGCTGAAGTTGTAATGAAAGTTTGTGTGAATGAATTATCAGTCGACCAAGCAATAAAATTAGTAGGTGATCATTTTGTTTTGGAAAACAACAAATAGCCAGTTTTTTACTATTCTGTTGAAAAAAGCTTAAGGATTTCTCCATACTACAGACATGCTGTTACATGTCTGTAGTGAAAGTTCTGTGACTTCAGAGGTGACACGAAACCATTTTCTCAGTTGTTTTTATAGTTAGTATTTAAAGGTTTCTGGCTGCCTTGTGGTCTGAACTAGAATTCTTAAAATTGTCTTGTTAAAAAAAGTTGACAAAGCCCAGTGTAGTGGCTGCGATGTGGGACTCTGGCAATAGAGAGAGGAGATTCTTAGAAGCATTTAATGTAAAAGTGACTTTTTTGTGTGTGTTGTAACCAGGGTTGTGACCGTGATGGCTTAAAGTTTGGCTTTCATTTAGTTTAGTCGGACATTGCACTCAAGTATTTATAAAATGTTAAGATTGAAAGTCAAAGGTCATAAGGATGTGATCCCTAGACTTCTCTCTATGCAGGTTATGACAGCAGCCAACACTGGCAGGGCTTTGTTCTTAAGTTCAGTCATCCTTATAATAACATTGTGCAGGTGGTTATTTCAGCCTGGTAGACTATATACAATACTAGTGCCCCTCACCCCCCAAAGTAGCATCAATCTATTTGGGGTTTGCAAATTTTGTGTGAATGTATGACTCACTACAACACGGTGCACCTTAGGGAAATTTCAATGTAGTAATACTCATTTAGGAAAAATAATAATGCTGTATGAAGATGTGGCTTTAGATGCTAATTTTCATAGTCATTGATTGGTTGTTGTGGGGAAGCTGGTGTATCATTTGTACATATTTATTTCAGTGTGCCTGGGCATGCTGGGGCTGCTGATGGTCGTGCTTGGTGTAGTTGTTACTGTCGTGTTTGATCCACTCGTGAACTCCTTCATCAACCAGGTATGTAACACTGGCCACTCGAAAAGTTGTAAATGAATTTCCTCAGGAGGCTGAGTGCAGCAGTATATTAATTAATCTATTTATCTACCATGTCCCATCCTCTTGCAGGAATTTCCCCCTATTGGGTGCCCACAACAAAAGTCTCCAACGCTCCCTGCTCCAAAGCCAGATGTCAAGCCACCTTACCCTGCTCCTATGCTAGATTACATAACCAAAATTACATCCCCTCCATATTTCAGTATTTCTGCTATTTAATCATCAAACTATATACTGTGTTCTGAACTGTACAGTGTCTAGTAGATCTAAGTTTATAATTTTTCTTCAGGAACTTGTCATCCGCAATGGCAGTGACATGTACAAAGAGTGGAAGAACCCCCCCGTTGTGCCTCACCTGCAGGTCTACTTCTTCAATGTCACCAACAAGGAGGAGTTCCTGGCAGGGGATAAACCAGTCTTCCAGGAAGTGGGGCCCTACTGCTACAGGTGAGGTTGACCTCAGGAGTGGCTGTGCCTTGTTGCTCCACAACCTTGTAAAATGTAACAGTCCAGTAATGATAGAATGATCTTGCTTATGGACGAGCAAGTGGAAGCATCTGCCTTGGCTCACCTCTTTGAGAAAACTTTGGGCTGGTTGTGAGTTGGGTGGATATATCTGTGGTATTTGGGGTGTTATAATCATGTCAAGTATAGTATAATGATGCAACGAAAAAATATTGACAATATGCAAATTTTTTCAGAGAACACTGGAAGAAAGTGAATGTAAAATTCCATAATAATGGCAGTGTTTCTTACGAGACTCAAAAGTTTTATTTCTTTGAGAGAAATGCTTCAGTAGGACCAGAAGAGGATGTTATCACCACACTCAATATTCCAATGATGGTAAGTGCTGTTGAGCTGAAGTCTGAGTCTTTTAATAGAAAAGAAAACTTTGATTTAGGGCATTGCTTTCTTAAACAGAAGCTACCTTGGTAGAGGATAAATAGTCATTCCACCAGTAATAAGTCAGTGCAAAACTTTGTGTTCATTAAAAAAAATGCTCAAAATATAAAGTTAAAATTGAAACAATTTCAGACTGCCTTGTCTCAGTGGAGATTTGCAGCCAGACTTGCAAAACTTGCACTTTCATCCATGCTGGAGGTGTTGGGGACACAGCCATTCGTAACAAAGACCGTTGGCCAGTTCATGTGGGGCTATGATGACCCGCTCCTGAAGATAGCAAAGGACATCATTCCTCCAGACCAGCGTTTGCCATATGAACAGTTCGGGTTTTTCATTAAGGTATGTATGTGTTGCATTAACAGTCTGGCATCTTTACACTCTAAATCCTATTGTGGATATTGAAACACAGTCAGGTTTTGCTTTATAGTGTTTTTATAACTGATGATGCTGTTGCTGTCTAATGTAGATAAGCAGAGATTTTGAGAAATGCTTGTATTTCAGAAAAATGGCTCAACTGATGGTTTGTTGAATGTCTACACTGGGGAATATGACATGACAAAATATGCCACCATCAATACCTACAACTATAAGAATAAGCTGCACTACTGGAAGACTGACAGTTGTAACAAGGTTCAAGGTAGTGATGGCTCTTCCTTCCCTCCTGAAGTTGTGAGGGACACAACTCTCTACATGTTCAATGAAAACCTGTGTCGTTCAGTTCCTCTCACGTACTGGCACAACATTGAAGACTTCGGTATTGAGGGGATGAGGTAAGGCTGTGTGTGGTTCAAATGTCATGCCAGTGGCCATGTGTTTTGATGAATGCAAGTATTTAATCTTGCTCTCAAAGGCAGTGCATGGTCTATTCCCCATTTTTCAATGACCTTTTTCGTTTTCAGCCCACCCCTAGAAGATGCTCAGTGCAATAATGCCCGAGATAATTTAGTTCATTACTCTTGGACACATTTTCAGTTTTATCCTAAAGGCACAGACATAGCTGGTCCAGGAATGCTTAAGAAATACAAAAATAAATTTTGACCTTTAATCTAACATAAACTTAGCTGTGGTGTAAGTGTAAGAAAGAATTTATGCTTAACAAAGGATTACACAAAAATACCTACTCCACATAACTGTCATAATAGGTATAGGTGCATCATTGCAATCAATTCTCCACATTTCTTGTTACAAGTGAGATGTTATTTTTTTCAGGTTTTCTCCTCCACCTGATATCTTTGCCGACGTGTCTACAAAACCAGAAAATGAATGTTACTGTGTTGGAGGTCCTCCTTGCATTGGGGGTGGTGTGTTCAACATAAGTTCTTGTAAATTTGGTAAGTACAAAATCAAATTTAGGCTCTGACCTTTGTGCCCATTATTTTAAAATTAAATTGGTTTAATGGAAATGTTCACATCTATGGTGGATGGATTTGACTCGGCAGCATAGTCAGGTTCTGCAACTACAGTGGATTACTTGCACCTCTGCCAGAACCTGTGAGGCAAGAAGATGTCATATGATATTAGAATATTTGAAAAAAAATACAAATATAACTGCATGTATAACTAGGTGTATATATTTTCAGGTTAGACACACCACTTTAAATTCATTCATTCATTCTTTCCAGGCTCGCCAACATTAGTCTCGTGGCCCCACTTCTATCAGGCAGATCCCAAATACCGTGAGGCTGTCATTGGCTTGAAGCCCAATGCTGATAAACATGCAATGTTTATTGATCTTGCTCCAGTAAGTTTACTATCATGACATACCTTTTTTGTTTTGAGGAATAATGATAAACTATGAGGATTTTTTGTATTGCTGCACAGGGAGCATACTTTTAAGGTAGTTTATTTTTCATCACTGCTCACAGCGCACTGGGACACCACTGCGGGCCCAGGCTCGGCTGCAGATCAACATTGCTGTTCCCTACGTGCCAGAGGTCCACCCAGCAGCCAAGCTTAGAGAGATTATCTTCCCCGTTTTGTGGTTTGAAGACGTATGTATTAACTAATTCCCTACAGTCCAGTAATTGTTCTTATATTATGATTAATAGTCACTAGCCTACAGAAGGATTTCACTGTTAACAGCTAAGGTGCTTGAAAAACACTGCTATTAACAAAAACTTTATTTGCATGATGTTGAATACCTTAATTTATTGGTAAGTGGAGCTGTCACTCTAGGACCATGTATTATTTTCAATTTTAGGCCTTCCTATCATTATTTTTTAGCAGGATTTCTGTTCTAACAGTGGGAAATCTTTTAAAAGTAAAAGCAAATATGTAGTAGGGGAAAAATTTTCCTTTTAGTTTAGTCACAAGAGTAATAATTTAAAATTATATTTCAGGGTGTGGCTGAACTTCCTGGCAATCTTCTTGAGTTACTGAGGCTTAGTGAAAATACCCCACCAGTAAGTAATATATATAGTAATTAGTTAGACTGATTAAATTTATTGACTAATATAGTAGTAGGTAATACGATGGCAGCTTAAAGTTTGTTCCTTGATGCAAGGGGGCCAAGAGTAAGGAACAATGTTTCTCAAAATCACAGGGGGCTGAAGGGGGACCGAGAGGAGTTTTGGGGCTTAACCCCTTCACCCTTAGTGTAACCACAGTAGTATGCAACCAATAACTAGGAGTCTGTTTTGATATACAATGCCACCATCTTCAGTGATAAAAAACAGAAGTGAGGTAAGTCAGTACAGATCTCATTTTATACAAGACAAACATGTAAGCATGAGAGAGAGGGGCAGGGAGGTGTGGGCAGACCCCTGTACGGCAGTTTACGTAGTGGGAGTCCAGTTACAATTAAAATTGTTGTTTCTTAAAACACATTGCTTCAATAACAGCAATATACAGCAAAAATGAGTGCAGGTATTCATAACATCAGGATTTTGTGAAAGTGAATGGGTTTGTTTACTCATATTCCTTTTCTTTTCAGGTTGCCAAGCTCAGCATGCTTCTGGCACTCTACAGCATTGGATTCATAATTGTCGTCTTTGTAGTTATCGCTTTCCTAACAACCCACTATGACTTGCCTGTCCCGTACTTCAACCCCAACTTTACCCACAGGGAAGGTAAAACAACAAAAGTTAATAATACTCCAGATCGCAAGTCGCATCTGACAGGTCACACCAACACGATGGTGTCCAATGACCCAGAGAATGACGCCTGACATAACGGGACAGACTCACACACAAGCACACAGTCTTGGCGCAACAATCATCATCACGGAGCGAGCCACGGACCAGAATCTCAGAGGCCATCTCAGGTGGAGCACACCCAGCCCCGGCTGATGAGGTCCCTCTTTGGAGGTGGAGCATCCTACAACATTGCTGGACAAACACTTCATCTCTCCCGCCCCGAGGATACCCCTTCACACATTGCAGCATATCATTCACAAAATCATATTTACTCTTAGCTCCAGCATAATCTGTATGCATGCTAACAAAGATAACATTTGTAACTGCCCTCAGTTGGTGCTGGAAACCATTTTAGGAGGAAATTATCATTGAGTGTTTTTATATTGAATGGTTTTATATTTTTAGCATCTTTTGTAAAAACGAAACCCAATTTTTTTTTACATCCGTGTGTGTGTCTGTCCTGTAGTTCTTAGTACACTGTATAATGCATATCATATAGTGCAGTAGCATAGATTTATTCAGAGATAAATTATAATAAATTTTTTTTTAGAAAATTTAAATGAATTCCTAATAGTTCTTTGCTCAAAAATATTTGTACTTAAAATTGACTTTCATGAAGTGCATGTAAAGAAAATTTGGCCACTTATTTATCTGCACATACAACATATATATACATATGGCCAAGTTTTACAATATTTAGGATGGATGACTTTCACAGTGTACTGCTAATTTTTTAGCAAATATGTGAAATGAGTGACCTTTCTGTATATTTGGGAATCCATAATATCACATAAACCTCTAGTTAGGCTGTGATATATCTTTTATATAATGTAGATATTTTTTTACAGTGACAATAAAAGTGATTTCTTAATCATAGTGTCACTACTAAAGACCTTGGTAGCAGCATGCTTTTAATACACTATGTTAAGTGGAGACTGGATACTTTAGACCTAGTAAAGGAAAGACTTTGATGTTATAATATCTGGTTCTGTGGCTACACAGTGCTCGGCTCGCAGCTAAAAGGTTGTGGATTCATTTCCTGGCTTGCAGGAGCTTTTGGTGAGAGGCGGCACCGTTGTAACTAGTCTGCTCTCGAAAAGGAAATTGGCATTTGGCTACCCTCTCTAAAACTGTCGCAATCCATGGATCTCTTTCACCAAATAGGTAACTGATAGACAACAATGATAAAGACAACAGAATACAGTGAAGAACAGTAGAATGCATTGTATTTACATATATATATATATATATATATATATATATATATATATATATATATATATATATATATATATATATATATATATATATATATATATATATATATATATATATATATAGAAAAATGTAAATACAATATATTCTACTGTTTTTCAATGTACATATTCTATTGTCTTTACCATTGCTGTATGTCAGTTACCGACTTAGTGAAAGGAATGCACGGATTGCAACAATTTTAGAGAGGGGCACCGAATGCTAATTTCTTTTCCGAGATGGAATGGACTATAGTAGAGCTATGTGACCTTAGTCACCTAGCTTAGGAGGATTTTATAATTACCTTTTTTATATTTCCTGGAGCCTTTTGCATCAGAGTTGTGAATGGAAGTAACATGCAGGGATCAGGCAGACAGTCAAAATCTGGGTGATGCAGCTCCTCCAAAGTCCTGTAAAGGAAAAGTTATTTGATCCAGCAAATCTTCAACTTAAACAATTCAGTGCAGGCAATGTCCATTCCTAATGCAAATTTATTCCATAATTCAAGAAAAATTCCTGCTAAACAGAAGGCAAACATGAAAGTTATTTAATGTTTTGTTTAGAAGGTAACTCCTACATGAGTGGAGGCCAAGCCTAGCAGTGAACTCATTATAATATGATGGAAGTTTTTTTTTTGGGGGGTGTGGTGGGGTATCAACCCTTAGACTACGTTTGTAGTTATATATTTCACCAGGGGTCTTGGTCATCACAACAGGTGTATTTATATAATGCCATTTCCTGCTAGAATATTTCAGTGAATGTAGCAAAAATATAACAAAATACTTCTTTGCATAAATTTCAGCACTTGGTAATCTACCACTACCTCAGCTGTTGGGATGCATCAAAGTTGTGTGGAAAGGTTAAAGACTGCAGGGAAATTAAACCACATCAATTTTTTTTACCTCAAACTACTGAACAAACTGTACTGCACTGATATTGGACATTTTTGTTGATCATCATTACATTTTTTCCATCCTGACACAGCTAATGCCCCCTCACCCACATTCCCACTTTGTTCCCATTGAAGCTCATGTGAAGATTAACATCAATCATTGTCAAGTTCAAGGTGAGCCCAATCTAATGAAAATGAAACTGATCAGGGTGATAGTATTGGAGTAACTGAGCTCAGTATAAAATTTAAGTTTAGGGAATCTTAAAACACATTATAGCCAGCACCTTATGGTATAAATTAACGAAGAATGACCTCACTTTGTTGTATAGAAAGTCTCATTAGTAAGGAAGCATATAGTAACTGTCTGGGGTTTTGTTAGGTTAGGTTAGGTAAGTTTAGGGTATCTTGAAATACATGACTGCCAGCACCTTAACGTATAAATCAACAAAGAATGACCTCACTTTGTTGTATAGAAAGTCTCATTAGTAAGGAAGCTTATATATATGAATTTTCTGAGTCAAGATCTATTGTGACTCTTTAGGGTTTTGTTAGGTTAGGTAAAGTTTAGGGGGTATCTTCAAACACATGATAGGCAGGAATTTATGGTATACTTCAACAAAAAATGACCTCACTTTGTTGTATAGGAAGTCTCATTAGTAAGGCAGCTTATATGAATTTTCTGAGTCAAGACCTCCCTGACCACAAGGCACCCACGTGCACTGACACTAGCAGGTGTCATCAAGGATCAGGGCAGGAGGCAACATCACTATTCAGTGTCTATGTCTCACAGCCATTGAGTAAGACAGGAAGCACAAGTGACTTAATTAAAGATCTGGAACTTTGTCCTTTAGCACAGGTATCGACAATATCATATAATTAAGCTGAGCAAGTCCATAAAACTGTGGGTCAAGCCAACTTGGCATGCTCCCTCAACTATCATCTTTTCAAAGACTGAAGAAGACATCCTTTTCTACTTTAACTGGGTAAGTAAAACATCTGAGGCCATGCACACAAGGATGTTGGTGCTAGCAGCAAGCATTGAAAGATTGACTATAGCAAAGGTAGAGGCAGCAGTGAAACGCCAGAATTTTTCTCTTTACTAAACTCCAACACGACCACAGCGTGTAACGAAACACACGAGAAATTAATTCAGACAAGGAAAGTTTTTGCCGGCGCCGGGGATTGAACCCACGACCAGGGAGATGGGAGAGCCACTCCTTAACCAGTCGGCCAAAGAGTTACCCCCCTCGCAGAGTGAGTTATGGGAGGCTCGCCCATCAGGCAAGTCGCTGCACTACAGCAGAAGGCTTGGATGGGTCAGCAAGGAGCTTGGCTGAGATACTATACATGGGAAACCAAGGGAAGTTAGACTGTGGTAACCACAATGTCACACATACCCTGTGTACAAGGTTATAGGTTTGGTAAACTTTTGGCATAGGTCATCTTCCAATTCTGATGCAGCTAATTCTTTTGATAGATTATACATTTTAAATAAATCTGATTTGTTTTTGTTTTTTTCTCACAAATCCCTATTTTTTTTGTTTACCCCTCCCCCCTCAAACATCAGTGCTTTCTTCAAAACAAATAATGGAAATTAATAGCAAACAAATCAAAAGTCATCATAAATAAATAACAAAAATCATCCCAGTACTTAGAAATAAGGAAAAATAAGCACTTGAGCCCTTACAAGAAATATGAGGGAGGCAAACTCTGCTGCTACCAGAGTTAAGGTGCCACCAGCCTGTATAATAATGCAGCATGAAGCTCATCACATACCAATAATAATAAAAATAATAAAACATTACCTAATCTTACCAAACTAAATCTAACACAGCCTGACCTGACCTAGCTATACTAAATCTAACCTAAATTACATAACTAGACTGCAACCCACTGCTGAGATGAGATGAACAGAAATATATCCCAACCTTGTTAACAATTCCCAAAACATACATGTGGAGAACCAGAATGGAGCAAGGGTTCAGAATGACAGGACCTACACTGAAACAGATAAGAATGTTTGAGGGGGCTGGTTAGGCCATGGGACCATAACCACTAAGCTAAAACAGAGATGAATTTACTTGACCTATTTCAAGAAGTGTATCAAGACACCTCTTCATCTGAAATTGAGCTCTTTTGGTCCGTCTATACCAAACGCTATATGAGAGCAACAGTTAGTTTTTATTTTATTTTTACATCTTCCTGTTGCCCTTGAGTTGCTCTCTGTACTGTAAAAGAAAAATAATAATAAATAATAAATGAATTGTCTAGCTTGAGGATGACCTAA
This sequence comes from Eriocheir sinensis, assembly GCF_024679095.1. Classification (NCBI taxonomy): domain Eukaryota; kingdom Metazoa; phylum Arthropoda; class Malacostraca; order Decapoda; family Varunidae; genus Eriocheir; species Eriocheir sinensis. Next base: position 1,019,343 of record NC_066556.1, on the reverse strand, counting down.
GCTGAAATTGCTGAAATAACACCAAGCAAGGTAATAACAGGATTTCACTCACCATAGCGCCAGACACAAATGAGATGGAGATGAACACCGAGGCCACGAGCATCAATAGCATATGCCCCCCTGCCTTGCCTTTACATCACACGACGAAGACCGGGTGAGTTGGGCGAGTCAGCGAGGCGGCCATTTCCAAGCGGGGGCAAGCAATGGCGAGGTGGATTCGTTCATTTAGCCCCCACCGCCCCCCCTCTCTCTCTCTTGACATGCAGGAAGTGTTGGTGGTTATGCTCGCACTATACTGGGCAAGGCAACAGGTACCAGAGCAAGCAGACTGTTAGAATTTTGGAGCACTGAGAAACGCATCCTTCTTCTTCTTCTTCTCTTGACCTGTTCGTTCGGTTCGGTGGCTGACTCGGAGCTTCACCAGTCAATGTTGCTAGATTGTCGTTCTCAGCTTCTCCTTTTTTCCCGATTTCAGGCTAAAAGCTGTCCCACCCACAAAACTAATGATACCTATTTATATTTATCGTTAAAAGTGTTAATTATAGAGGGTTTTGTGCAGTTGTTATGCGTTAGAAATGGGAAAATCTAGTTCGGTGAGTACGATATCATGGCATCTCTGCTTCACCTTGTTGACCATCACGCCACACACACACACATTGATGTCACTGGTTTCCTGCTTTTTCTCTTCAGATTGATAATTGCACAATACATAAACAAATTAGATAGATTTAGGTGATATATCTACATTTTGCTGACACCTACCACTCTTCTTATTATTGATACAACCTTCAATTTTGTTTTGAAATTTCATCAGTAACAATAAAAAGAATCTTAAACATACCGTAGATTTTTTTTTTTTTGGGGGGGGGTATTTCGTTGGGGATATACACCAAGGGAGGAACACGGTGCAAAGACTAATCCAACACAACCTCTTACTGCCCTTACAACACCTCCAGGATAAGCAAACACCTGGATTATCTTTAAGGTGCATGCATTTATTTGTTTCAACACTGTTATTATGAATACATACACACAATGCACTGGGAATACACAAAGAGCTCGTGGGGTGTACAGAAAATACAATAAAATACATCCACTGTGCATATGTAGCTATGATATAATTTTATGACCCCCCCATTATAAAAAAGGGTACATTTATATATTGTTTGGGGCATAGGGTGTTTGTTAATTATTACACACCTTTCCAATTAGTACTTACACCATGAATGACTCTAACCAGGAAAATTGAACTGAGGTATAAGACAATGTCAAAATAGAAATTGATGAACTTTTTACATATTTTCTAGTTATTTACTTTAACAGTTTTTCCCTATCTCATGGGAGGAGGGCATTTGTTTACTAGACTTCTCCCCAGACTGGAAAGTAGCACTGAAGACGGCTACCTATTCATCATATAAGCTCTGTTAAGGTTTGACTTAGAGCACAAACAACTCCACAGAAAGTATTTTGGGATTTGTCTACAGAGACACACCCTCGGCTCTAACTGATCCTCAACCACTAAGCTACCACGGTCCCACAGACGAAAGTAAACCTATGGACATCTACCTACAGAGCTCCCTGTGGATGCTTGACTAGCAAAATATTGGAACACGTTTGCGTCTGCACAGCCAAAAGCACAGACTGGAGAGGGTGGAGGAGGGTTGCAAAAGGGATGCTGGTGTGTGTGGGGTGCAGAATGTGTGGACTTTTTGGTATATAAAACCTGTAGCTTTGGTATTTGATGGGGATGATGAAATGAATGTTATAAGTGCAAATCTAGTGCTCTCTGTGAGGTATTACTTATTTCATCTGGCATCAATTTTTTCCTCCTCAAACATCTTATCCTCCATCCTCTCTCTATCCCACTTATACGTACTTAGATACACAATAATTTTACTATGACATCAAAGACAAAGCATACAATGATAACATGTACATCATACAAACAAACACTATAGTAAATATACTAGCGGCTGCCTAGTCAAAGCTCATCACAAAAAGAAGTAATATACCACTCATATGCAATTCATTGACAAAATTCTCAGTTCTCACAGTCAAACTATATAGTTATTGGAATGGGTGACAGCACGTTTTCTCTTGTACAAGTTGAATGATGAATAAAAACAATATATAATGTACAAAATATTTACCAAGCAGGAGGGAAGCTGCTGCCATGTGCTTCATTCTAATTAACTTTTGCAAGAGGGAATTTTAAACACCTCTTTGCAACTAAAATACTTGGATATTCTTCCTTACCATATTGTTAGTTTTGTGACTGAATATCTACCGTGGCAGTAGCTGGTAGTCTTCCACCTACCTGACTTGACTCTCAAGGTAGCAAATATAATGCTAGTCATATGAAAAGACTTTAAACTATAGGAAAGGGATGGCTTAAAAATGCTCTCTATCTGATGGCTGCTAAGTGACTGTTGAAAGTCTGACATAATATCTCCATACTTGATATCTTTTTTATTTATAATGAACATATTTATAGCTAGACACATGCTATACTATATGAAAAAATACAATCAGCATGTCTCTAATTAGTGTTCAACAATTCCATCCAAACAGTTTTGTGTTTGGTACAGTATTTTGCAGCAGAGGTGTGAAGGTGTACATTCTAAATTCATTATTGGTTTATATCAGACTCGCAGGGCATCCTACAGATGCTGTCAGGTAATTATTATGTTCATATTCTTGCAAAATGACTAAAAGTCATTTTGATACTATCAATTTGTTTTGACAGTAAACCTATGTATTGGCACCAATAACAAAATAATTTAATTTGAAAAATACCTATATTAATTTACAGTACAAGTGAATGTAAAAATATACCTTCATTTTTCATGTGTGTTAAATGAATGTAGCTTCTTGAAGACTACATTTTTCACTTCTGTGAGCCAAAACAGTAATGACTGGGAGAATTGAGACTGAATTGTTGAACACCCTCATTCTCTCTTTGAAATAGACCAATGTTTTACAATGAATGAGCTAATTTTGAGGTGAAGTAAGGAGACATGATCACCCCACCAAAGCTTATGACAAACTGCAGCAATGCATATCTCTTTACCTTCTTTTACAAACATGAAGGTGACAAATAAATGCAGCCATAAAAAAGTGTTAGAGCCCACAAATATGACAAAACACAAAATGTTTGGTCAGCCTGTCTCTTCCAAATCACAGCTGTTTTCGTTCTTTGTTTGCATTTACTTCCTGAGATGCGCTTACACCTCTCACATGCATATATGAAATAACAGTGAAGTTGCCCACTCACAGAACCTCAAAAATGTACACACCATTCATTCAGTCAGTTGGGCGAGCAGCTCCACAAAGAAAATGAAGGATGACACACAACAAACACTTGGGACTTGAAGACCCTTTGAAAGAGGAGCAATATGTCTCCTGCAAAACTGATTACCTTGAAGACTTTTTAAAATCTGCTTTTAAGACATAATTTAACATCTTCTATATGCATTCAGCCTTTCACCTGCCATCACAACTGATGAATAAATAAAGAACAAATACATTCAAGGCAGCTCAAAATAAAGCTCCCATTTATAAATTAATTAAGGCACATAAGCAAGCAGGACAAAATATTGACAGTGAGACATTAAAACAGGTTTTTAGAAGTGAGAGGATGAGTTCTGCCTCACTCATCTCATGCCACAAATATACCTTCTCAGTGTCCCAAACAGAAGTGAAGTGTTGACACTTTAGCAAGAAGTAAGAATTCAATACAAAATACATAAATGTGACCCAATCATATTCATAAGAAAAGGCAGCTTATTAAAGCGCATTTACATCACAGCATATTAAAGTATTATATTAAACAATCTGCTGAATGCACACATGCATGCACATACACACGCATGAATGCATACACACACAGACACACACACACACACTTTCCCTCAAGAAAAGACAGTTAAATACAATACTCTGGAGAAAGAAGTTGAAGCAGAAATAATGAGCAAGCTACACTGCCACACAGAAATACCACTCAATCCTCTGCCTCCTTGAAGACTCATCACAGCGGGCCAGCAGCCAGGTGTTTAGATGCCTCATAGACTTATCCTACATCCCTGGAGCTCTTCTACACTTTGAGTGAAAATTCCATACATACATATTGTAAGAATAAATATTTTAAATCTAGCCTCTACTGCAGTATAATATTAACATCAAGTACATATACGACATTTAAGTTATTTTTAAAGGATAGAGGATAGTATCTTGGTAACAATTCTGTAAAATTACAAAGCTACTAAAATAATATATAAAACTTTATAGTACTACAGCAGTTAAGTTCTTCCCTTTAAGTAAAATACCTGCTGACTGTGTGACTTTGAATTGCACTACAATCTACCTACAATCAGCCTCCTCAGCTTTACTCGGCCATTAACTGCCATTTTATTTCATTCAGGATAAAATGTGTATTAATCAAGGTATTTTGTTCTTCATTAAATTGGTTAAAAGTTTTGGAATATGGTGAAGCATGAAACAACACGTTCATGAAGTGCACTGCTTCTTGATATTAGTTAGCAAGCTATTAACTGCATGTGTGCATCAAGCGACATATCATGAAGACGCTCAAAACTAGATTGGCAAGTGTGCTTGGCTCAATCAAAGTTGAAACAGAATATGAGGAATCTTAATTTACTCATTTCATCGTATAAAAAGCCTCCTCACATAAACCAACGCCTCAGCCAACAGTAACACTTCACTGCTTGTCATTGCTTTAAGCACTGAGTGAGGAGCAAGTGGAAAAGCCTTATGGGGAGTGAATGCATTTGCTTCATTGAAAGTGATGCAATATATATCTGGGAAGTGATTCATGGCTATGCACTAGAGCTTAAATTCAAGTATACTGTCAAAAAGTTCAGCACATGATGCCCTCATATTTTCACTCTTTACTGCCTCTACCTAAATCTTGATGAAAGACAGGAACACTGCACCAACAGAGGAAATGCCCTATATATTATATACACCTACCCAGGGCATCAAGACAAGACCTGCAACACCTTGTAATTTGAACTTTTAGCCAGACACTAAAAGCTTGAAGTAAGAGAGCATGACATCTTACTACACAAAGATAGAGAACCTGCTTTCACAGACATGGTCCCTTAAGGTACAGCACATGAGTGTGTGTGTTAGCAAACTTGCCCTTGAAGATGTGGTGATATCCAAAGTCAACAGAATTTTTAGTTGAGACCAGAGACCATGTTACACAAAAAAGGTGTCTTTGTGCTAGAAAAAAATAAATCCACAGATGAATATACAATTCCCCAATATTATCTTATTCCACGAAATTAAATGCCTAAACCGTTCTGTGGTGACTACAAGCTAAAACAATTATTTCTAAGAGCCATGTTTGGCCATAGGTATGACAGCTGTAATGGTAATTTCCAAGACCCCAAGTTATGCAACATAATATCATCTCATAAAGACACTCTTGTGATGAAGTCCTTTTTGCATACCTCTGGACATGGAAGCCACAGCAAGAGAGGGAGAGAAGGTTTGTTTGCCTCAATAACACATGTAGCACATTGTTAAAAAGACATTCATCTTTTAAAATCTTGATGACTATGAATAGTTACATTTTTTTTCCAAGTTAAAGTTACATTTCTGGAACATGTGAGCTGAATGACATGCTTGTCTGCCAGAGGAAATTCACTGCCAGTTTCATTTGTATTCAGCAAACAATTTTATTTTTAAATAATTATGCCTAAAGAGCTTTTATCTAACTAATTTTTGACATTTAGAAGTTACCAAGGTTCACACTGAAGATAATATTTCAAATATAAATTCAGACTATACAAATTTGTTTTTTAAATATAAAAATGAACTTTCTGCCCTAGTAAGTCTTGTCCATGAAAGGTCAAAGATGAATTTTTACCTGTTACCATTCTAACCCTCATAAAAGAAGCAACTGGCACAGGTCACCAAAAGCAGGAAACATGAACAACTGGCAGGAAGTATTCAGCTGGCTCCCTGACATTCATCCTTGCACCCACACATGCAGATCTGACAGGACAGAACTAACTCAAGGGGAAGGTGCTGCATAGAAACTGAACTGCATCATTACTCTGGTCCTCAGCCCTCATCTGACTCTTCCCTCTCAATACATTTGTAAAGTGCACTGCCTCTAGAGATTAGCGAGTCAGCTATTTCTTGCATGCGTTACTTCCTGGTAAAATATCTACATGTAGGTTATGAACGGTGAAGATATAAAACTAGATTGGCAAGAGCGCTAGCTGTTATAAAAAACTAAAATAAAATATCATGAATTTAATTTTATGATGTAAGCATAGACTATTGTACCAGACTATGCATATTTAGACTGGTGCTGGCATAAGTGAAATACTGACTTAGCCAAAGAGACAGCATTTAGTTGATTGTTGCTGTGTACGCCAGAATTTTAATAAGTTCCCACATTAGTGACAATGAATGCCAAAGATAAATATGAACTTAAGAGGCTGCCTAGAAAATATGACACTATGTCAAGAGCTACAATCTAAAGAGTAAAGTAGAAAACATGAAAAAACGGTAAACAAGTGTCCGTACAGGAAGCAAGGACAATTAGCACACCAATACTGCTGCTACAAGGGGAACACTTTTAGGCAGCAGCAAGACAAAGCAATGCAGTGTTCTTCCCGGGTAGCACAGTAAAGGAAGCACTCTCTTGTACATCCAATACGTAATATCAGAAAGTGACATTCAAATAATATCTCTTATAAACATTAAGCACAGTTGAAGAGACAGCAGATATTCTCTAAGAGATATGAAGTTAAAATTTAGTGTCTATTGAAATATTATGTATTTATGTATTTAATAAACTTTCATTTAGTCACAAAATGGTCATACAGATGTTTCTGGCAAACGTTTTTTCACATTTGGCTCTTCACATCTACTTGTGTGCAAAGGAACAGAAACCTAAGAAGAGACTAAACATCCATTCTAACAAACATTCACACTTTCATCCATCATCACTCATAATGGCCTCAACATCCACTCAATATGAGACATACACCAGATTGCATCCAAAATTAAATATCAGTACATCTGAATACCAAAAGCTAGAGTTGTAACTACTATTCTGAGGATTTATTTTCAGACACATACGCACACACACACAAAAAAAGTCAAATGAACTTTTTGGCATTGTTTTTCCGATGTAAAGAACACATACACACACAAACACACACGATAACCCAGACTGAATATTCTATAGGACCTATACTGTCTGTCATATGAAGTCCCTCCATTTGTACAAACAGCAGCATTATTCTTCATACCTTTCCAGCCTCTTACTCTTTCTTCTTGGAATCTCCATTACCTCCCTCTCCTCCTGACTGGGTGTTGGTCTTCACAAAGTTGGACACAGCTTTGATGATGGAGGAGAAGTACTTCTTGATGATCCCATGGTGCTTCAAGCCAGGCAGCAGCACCAGGAATAACACTGAAAATCATGAAAAGTTATAAGATGGGGGGGAAGGAGGTGATGCTATAGCTGATCCACCTGTACCTTCACCACTAACCCACTTCTTCTTCTTCTTACTATACCCTCAAAATAAAGGAAAAAAAATAAAAATAATAACAATAATCCAATACATCCGAGGGATACAAATTTTTTATATATAACCTTATTTGTTATATGAGGTGAAATGTTTGCTATGTCTGATTATACTAAATGTATTAGATGAAAGGTGAGGCATGAAAGGATGAGATCGGAAGTGACTACAGCTGACCGGACCCTAGATACGTACTACCCGGCCAGCTATGTTTAAACTGCTGACGATTGACATGTGTGTACATGTTCGGCTGGCCTACCACCAAACTGAATCCCGCATTATGATAACTAAGATGTCACAATAGTCCAGCGTCTTGGGGTAATAGGCTCTTACCAACCACAGGTTCAAGGGCTGATGGACCAGAGATGATCTCCGAGGCCACGTGCAGTACTAGTGCATGCTCTTACTATAATGATTTCCACCTAAATCACTCACCAATAAGATATGTGAGAAACAAGTTGTTGATGTTGCTCCCAATCCACGCTGAGAAGAGGAGGCTACCCGTCACGACCACGAAGTACTGGAATAGAAGAAAAATGGTAATAATCTATATCTGGAATAACCAAGTATGGGCTCTTGTATGTTAGTCTCAGTACTAGGAGCAGGCTGACTTGAGATTAAAGTTAAAAGCTGTTTCCTCTGTCTGCACCAAACAAAGAAGAAAAAAATACTAATACTAGCTACAAACAAACATAAGATAGGTAAGCTCACAAGCCCAGCAACACACTCACCCTTCACAATTATAAGTTACAAGGAACCAATACACTCCTCATTCATGGACTGACACACTAAGAACCACAATAACCTCAACATGGCAATTTAGAACATCTTGTACCATTGTTACCTAAAGATCAGGAATAAGAATGATCTGTAACATATAGATAACCACAAAAATAGGACTGTATTCGTGGACTATTATTGTCTGAAAATGGTGAAAAAAATCAAGAATTAAACAATATATAAAAATAAAGTTTTAAGTTATAAACAAAAGGCTAGAACTGCATCAAGCACTCACTGTCCTGGGTTTTGACTCCTTCATGGAGGAGAGGGTCTGGGAGACAGAGGAGGCCAGGCAGCACAGGGAGGCTATGGAGGTGATGATCTGCTCGTAGCGACGTTCGTGTGCTCCTGTCCAGTAGTGTGCCCCCACTGCCCATGGCACCACCTGCAGGGAACAATGAGATGATGCATTTGTGCTCATCATACTGACTAAAACTGAGAGGGTCACAAGACAATAACCTCAAATAGGAAGTACAATTATGTGTAAGATATAATGAGGAAGACTAACTAAACTGCTATGATAGAGCACCACAGGAAGAGGCTTATATAATACTAACCTGTGGCACCAAGTAGTCACAGAGCGTTATGGTGATGCCGATGACTGAGAAGAGTGTGAGTATTGACGGTTCAATGTACCAGATGATCCTGTGTGATTGTGAAGAGAAAATTTAGCCTAACCTGCAGCACAAGTACTTCAGTAAACTTTCGATTTTATGATATATAAGTTTCTTTCCATAATTTCCTAATACTTTCACCTGTACCAGTATAACATATTAACATAATTTTATTCCTTTTCTAGTTTATTTTCTTATCATCTACATCAATAATGTTGTTACAGATCAGCAAATTATTAAAACTAACCCTTCTCTAAGTTTTATAGTTTTCTTCAGAGAACTTGAGAAAACACCTTGATTTCAAGTATTCGATTATTATCTATCTTAAGTTATATGACAAGAGATCAACAGGTGAGTTCTCACAGGAAGAATGAGGTGACGGCAGACACGGAGATGGCCGGGTAGAAGTGCTTCTCCCATATGAGAACTGAGTTGAGGGCACACAGGACCTCCCGCCACCCCTCAAGCTCCCGACGCAAGGTCTTGACTCGCCGCTCCTGTGGGGGAACCAAGGGTGATGAACAGGCAGTGTACAGAATCCTTATCAGCTGCGGCTGATATTGTGAATGGTGAAGAAATTACCTGGAGGAGTAAGAGTAGGAACAAAACTCAGTGTTGGAGTGAGTGAGGTATTTTTAACTTTCAATCATTCATTATAGATTGAAAGTGCTGCTTTTATGATTCCCTTACCTCCTCATTCCTTTCCACAACTACCTAATCCCTATATCCTGCAAGTATTAATCTTTCATTGCCCATTTATCTTTTATCTTCTTTTCAGAAATTTATTATGTTCTAGATATCATCCTACCAAAATTCTCATCTCCTCTCTCTTTACTTTCCCTAACCAGTCTTTTCACCATCGCCTTATTCCCTTCTCTCTCCTTTTCTCTATTCATCCATTACTTGTGATTACTTGTTACTTTCTTGTGTTTCTTGTTTATCTGGTCCCACTTCCGCCGAGGCGCTCTGAAGGACCCACATATTTTAATTTATTAAATTTCAATACTGATCACAACTTATATGCCATGTTAATTGTCAATGTTTCCATGATTGTGTGAAAGAACCCTTTTAAATATTCAAACGTGTACCCTTCTTAATTTAACACAAGTGGAAGACACCCTTTGCCTCTTAATATCTTGCACATCCCATTATCACCCCAATCTCCCCCTTACCCTTAACTCCCACACAGGTAACCCACCATTGCGTATCTCACCTGTGTCCCGTGTGGCCTCGGGTAAGGTGAAGGACGCACCAGGAAGCGTTACTCACACATCTCTACCTCAAAGCCCAGCCCTTGTACCAATAAACGAAGGGAGATTAAAAACACGAAACTGATCTTTAAGCGTCGTTTCGGGAGTAAATATTAGTGTAGCATGTCGGGGGAGTGACGTCTTTATCCTCAAATGACGTTTCAAGTTTCACCTTCAACTGCCTAAATAACTCCGCTTGTTTTACACCTCCCTGACCCCTGTTTCCTAGCATTACCCATCCCAATAGCATCTCTAGTCCACAAAGCTTCTCCATGGTGGTTTACGAGAAGAATTAAGGTTTAAGGAGGGAGAAATGGGTAAAATAGTCTCTCATTACCTGGCTGGGACTTGCCTCCATCGTGTTTGTTTACAACTGCCGCTGCGCCGCCCCGCCCCGCGCACCCCCGCCCAGCGACCACCCGCCCCGCCCCCCATCCATCCCTATCTCTCTCCTTCCTCCTGACCAACTCATCAGGAATGTTTAATAATAATGAGATAGAAGAGATGACAGGAAAGTGTAAAGATGTCCAGCCCAGCGACCACCCCATCACTCTCTCCATCCTCCTGACCAACTCATCAGGAATGTTTAATAATAATGAGATAGAAGAGATGACAGGAAAGTGTAAAGATGTCCAGCCCAGCGACCACCCCATCACTCTCTCCATCCTCCTGACCAAACTCATCTCTGGAATGTTTAATAATGATAAGATAGAAGAGATGACAGGAAAGTGTAAATTATGTTTATTATAAGGCAATAACAGTGTACTGGATGTGTAGATAGTGTACGGAAATAGAGTGTAATTTATTGTAAGGTAATGCAAAATACAGCAGGTTGGGGTGAAGTCAACAAATACCTTCATCCTTTTGAGACTATATGTATAATGTTTAATATGTATGTGTATATCTCAAATATAATCCTCTAGTGTAATGTAATGTAAGGTTATTTAAAGGCAAAATACAGGAGGGTTGACTGATTTCAGGAATCCCTCGAGCCCCTTGCAACATCAACAGCTACCCCCTATATAGCTCTGAACCCCCCCCACCCTCTCCTCCTCCTCCTCTACGTATAGATATATAAGTTCTAGAGAGTAAAAGGAGCGGTTTTTACGGTTATTATTTTGTTAGCGGATTTCAGCAACCCGCCCTCAGTCCCCTTCCAACAACTGCGCCCTCTCTGATCGCCCCCCTCCCCTTCACCCCCTCTCTCACACCAGCAGATTTACATAGATAGATAGATAGACATATAAAAAGGGGGTGGTTGGTTATTACTATATAAGATGAGTGGGTTTTAGCACCCCCTCTCCCTTGCAACAGCTTCCCCCTCTCTCTTTTCCTCTCTCCGACTCTCGTTTAAACCATTGCAACCGTGGCTGTTAACTTACATAACCATGGGGCTGTTTGAGAGAGAGAGAGAGAGAGAGAGAGAGAGAGAGAGAGAGAGAGAGAGAGAGAGAGATGCTATCAGACTTGCTTTAGTTATGAATTTTCCTCTCAGATATCATGAAAAGCCTCTGCTGCTCTCTCTATCCGATTATAACACGAATCCGAGGAACTAGTACGTGAGCAGGCTGGAGCCAAGCTTCTTATTTGAGCCACTGACGCAAGAGAGAGAGAGAGAGAGAGAGAGAGAGGGGGGTGGGGGGAGTCGGCAAGAGACGTCAGCCTATATTTGGTGCAGATCATGTAAACTTACCACCAATCTTTCAAAACTAATTTTTTAATTCATACTTTCCTTGCTCCTCCATGGTGAAGAAGTTGTCATGCCTTGTTAGGAATCCGCGGTCCGGGTTCGAATCCCGGCCTGGCAGTTGGCGTGCTGCACACCCAACTGCTGTTCATCCACCCTTTCTAGCTGGTCGATAAATGGGTTGCCTTGGGAAATCTGGGAAAAGTAAACTGTACCTGCATGGTAACCCGGATGTCACACTGGCCTTGGCCCCGCGGTAATGGAAGGCTATGGTAATGAGCTCTTTATACCCACCACAGTTTCAAGGGCCAATCTGCGACAGAGATGAGCACCAAGGCCACGCGCAGTTGTACCGTATGCCCCCAACTATACCTCTCCTTGAATTAATTTATATTGAAATGGTAGTCACATTACTGCCAAGCTTGTTCCATTCATCTGCCTACCACTTTATCAGTCAGCTAATTCTTGCCTATGACAATTTAATCTGAATATATCTAATTCGTACATCAATCAGCGTCCTACCCTATTATATTACTAATAGGCATCACCCTCTTAAACCCTTCATCCATTCATAGTCTTAATTGGTATTTTCGTACTTTTCGCACATCTACAGAAAACGAATGTGTAAACCATTGCATAAGTTGCAGCCGGTCCTCTTACGGTAAGAGTCTCGGCCTACGAATAGCTCAACTTGTAACGTGGGCATTTGTTTCGCCGCATTAAATGGTGAATCATTGCTCAAGATGAAGATATCGGGCAACTTATTAGTGTTCACATTACTGAATGCTTTAAAAAGATATGGAAATAAGCAGCTTCTCTAGCGAGCTTGACCAATACGACCTGTTGTGTGAGGAGCGTCATCTTATACCCTCTGGTTTGGCGACTGTGGCTATCTTTACGTGCATCAACAAAACTTGGTGTAAACTCCTCTTATACGTTATTACACAAAGAAAAAAATCCGAAAGCATTCCGGGCACGGAGCAGAAGCACATACAAGTCAGGTATGGGTAAGTATTCGCATTGGAAAAACAAGTCTCCGGTTTGAGCAATGGTCAGTCACGTGCCGAGGTTCGCGGGTAATTCATTCATATACGGGTGTGGATCAGGGAGGCAATGAAAAACATCCAAGAGTAATGATTACAATAAAAAAGTTTATTTCTGGATAATAATACACAGATTATTTCTGGAACTCTAATCTTTTAAAAACCGCATAAAACCATAAAAACACCATGTCAGCACGCGTGTGTCTTGTCCATCACTGGCTGACGCGAGGAGACGCATCCGAGGGCGTGGGGGGCACCATTCTGAGGTAGGGCACTTTGTGATCCTGGGAATCTTCCCCGAGGGTGCCGGAGAAGAACACCGAGTCGGGGCTGCTGTTATGGTTCGGCTGTTGCCCTCCGCGACCCACGGCACCGTCCTGTAATGAAGCAGCTTTTCTAAGAGGCATAGAAGGGGGAGAACGATCATGTGAATACTGCTCATCAAACCCTGCATCAAAAGACTTGGATAACCTGCTATTCGTTCAGTGCATCCAGTGCAATTAGGTTCAAAGGACATAATGGGAGCAAAGTATAAGGTTGAGCTTAGAAAAGACGTCATCTCGCAGTTTCGTCCGACAATATAGGTTATTTTGTGTGTGAAGGTCAGATCAACTCAAAGCACGCATGCCAGCTTGAGAAAATACAAACCGAACACTGGATGGCGAGGTACACGAATATTTCACAGTTTAACCGAGGGCTAAAACTCTACCAGTACGAGGGCTTAAATTAATTTGCTAGAATTTAAAAGATAATGCCCTTCCTCACCATGCCCCTGGTGGCAGTGCCGTAGGACGGGAGGGTGTCTGTCACCTCCGAGTAGCGTGGCGGCGGCGTGCGGCGCCGGACGGCCTCCTCACTCGACGCCTGCTCCTCCGCGGGTGTGTGTACCACACTGATGTGGCGGACATGGATTGTATGAATATCAGCAGGTCTTCGGTCCACGACGGAATTAGATGGCCGATGAACCCCTCTGAGGGCATATATGGCAGTTTAGGCAGAGCATCTACCAAATACTATAACGTTATGTTAATTATTGTAATCTGTACTGTTCCTCCATGCAATTTTTCTTAAAATCTTTCTCCAAGATACATTAAAATAAAGCAAAAGCCACTTCGATAGACATGCAAGTCACATCATTTTAGCCACACCGTAACTATACCATTGCCCCTTCGCCAAGTGCTTACCTGTTGCAGAAATCCTGGCCGCACCTCAATAGCCGCAGCGTGAGGCAGACGAGCATCACCACCAGCAGCACCACCAGCACGAAGACCAGCACCGCCGCCACCAGGGTGGACTCGGTGAGGAACTTGTCGGCGTCTATGGGGACAGACTCGAAATTCATGCCGAGTGCATCAAGGGGCGCGGCGTGCCCCGTCGTTGGTCTGGCTTAGCAGGTGCGCGTCTTCACGACCCCACGATGACAAAGAGGCAATGAGGACGTGGGTTAACTTCCTTACAAGGAGGTTAACCACGCGCCCTCTGCCGGCCAATGTGAAACCGTCTTCCTCGATGCTTCGAAGCGTTATTCGGGCTTCGATGGGGAAAGTACCGCTACCTGCGTACTCTGTAATTTATACCATGTTTCCTCGTTTGCCTCAGCTCTCCCTCACCTCCCTGTGCCTTGTTGTTGTATACATTGTAATCGCATTAATTAATAATAATAATAATAATAATAATAATAATAATAATAATAATAATAATAATAATAATAATAATAATAATAATAATAATATGTATGAAGTGATGTAACCAGGTAACTTATTCTCCTTCGGTCCGTTTTTCACCTACCTTCTAATAAAGTAAAAGAATAATGAACATACAACAGGGCCAGTGTAGGGTATGGTTATGTATGATTTCAAAATCCTGGAAAATATGCGGATATTGACTTGTTAGTATAGAGAGAAGGGACAACGAGTTAGGACAACAAAAACATACTCCTCTCTCTGAAGTATAGGGACGTAGATTGTCTGTTATCCAAACTTTTGGATCGATAAGTTTCCTTTCCCTCTTTTTCTTATACAGTAGGGGAAGCAGCTCAAGGGAAAAGAAAATCCGCTAGGCGCTGCCCTTATAAGAAAATACAACTAGAGGCCATTACGAGAGGGTCAGGGTCTCTGGTAATTTAGACATGCTGACCACCCTCACTGGCAAATAAAAGATGTCTCTCTTTAAATTATCAATCCTCGAAGCACGCGAGCCTTTCATCATGATCATATATGCATGCAGAGACCCTCGGAAAACCTCAGTAGTTCGATGCAATGGTAACACAACTAGCCTACTGATAACGCTTCAAGTATTGTGGTGCGAGAGACGCGCGAGATGTTTCGTTTACACTCCACGTACTATAGTCGAGAATAGCTCCAATTTGCATAACCACCTGGCGCTCACAAGTGTTATCATGATGGGGTGACAAGTAGCTCTTCCACCCATAGGTATAGGAACAGCTGCAGTATTGTGGCGGCGGTAGTGATGGTGGTGGGAGTGGTGATAAAGTGCTGCTGTGTCTTATGTGCCATGGTTGTAACGCATGACATAACAGAGGTCCGGTGTCTTCCCGGGAGGATGTAACAGACTTGTGATGCTAATAGTGTTCTTTATTTTGACTTACTACAACTCAATTTCAACCATTTCCCTAAAGATTGATTTTTTAACCCTTTGATAGGAGCGGTGTGCCTCCTGCCGTCTGGTGTTGAGTTGTCTGTATTTGTAATGAAGTGGCGACCCGCACATAAAGAACCCTGTGATCGTTGGTCCAGGGATGCTGCGGCGGCGGCGATGATGCACGACATGAACCCAAATTCAGGCGTATACATGGGCCGTTTGACCTTGAAAGACAGACGATTTCCTACTTACTGATGCACAGAAATGAAGACACTGAAAGAGCCCTAGACATACAGATGGGAGCGGTTTGATCTTGAAAGAGAGACGGTGTTTGCTCCTTAGTGATGCACAGAAATGAATACAGAAAAAAAAAACAGTTTGAAGGAGACCATGTCGAAATACAGACGTGAGCGCTCGGGTCATGGGGGACAGACGTGCGATGTTTGCCTTACTTCGTGATTCACAGAAAACTTTGATGACAGAAATTTGTACATAGGCCTATATATTTTTTTCTTCCTTTCCTCTCCTATTTCAATCTCTTCCCTCTCTCCTTTATTCATATTTCTCTTCCTCTTCCTCTTTCTTCTCTTGCATAAGGGGTGAAAGATTGGAGATGCTGGTTGACTCTTGCATAAGGGATCGGGATATATGTGTTATAGGAGACCTAGACATGTCGAAATTATTATTACAGTACTATAGAATGACGAAGACATACCAGACAAAAACAAATCCAACGATACATTTTTCTTATTCCATATATTTAAGCTTAAACTGCAGTCATACTATATGCATGTGTGTATCTACATTACAGATGTGAGGTCATACACAGCATCATACAAAAGAACAATGTACGCGTATGAACTTGCCAAGAATATCACCTCTCCATTGCCAGATGCATCATTCCTTTACACTTGCTGATAAGCATGAATAATGAACTATTACTAATACTTATTTTTGTTTTGTTTTAGGACGACTCTGAGAGATTTTACATTATTATTATTATTATTATTATTATTATTATTATGCATAACATAATACTCTTTTTCCATCAAAACTGTTTAGCTAATTAATCATGAAACTTATTGGGGGTTTTTATAACATGCATTGCTTCTCATTTTATTTATTTTACAATGATTACCGTGTACTCACTATGTCTAGATCTATATACTTTACTCCCGGGCTATGAACCAGCGAGAGGCTCAGCGTGTACCAGCAAACCATCACCGTATTGCCCAATGCCCTCTGACTGCCATGGCGCTGCTTTCAAGGAGGATTTAACAGCGGGTTCATGCGATTACAGGAAACCTAACGGACTATGATGTGAAAGAGCCCACAACAGAGACCCCGGATACGCCCGATGAGACGCAGGTTAAGCCCTCAAACGATCCCTTCCACACCACGAAGCCCCCTCAACAGCCAGACACCCAAACAGAGGGGCCAAAGCTCCCTTCCACACCGCTCCCCTCCTTGCCGCAGAAGCCCACCACAACGATGAATACGACCACAGCAACGGAGGAGGAGATGAAGAAATGCAGCGTCGATGAAGTAACGTGTGGTGAGAATATTACACGATTTATTCGTTGACTGATTTGGTTATTTACGTATTTTTGTTGTATTTGTATTGTGGTGTGTATTTTGAGAAGAAGAAGAAGAAGAAGAAGAAGAAAAGGAAGAAGAAGAAATCATCATAAGCTGTTTGGTAATGGGATATTGCCTCTGTATTGCTGTTTTGATTTCCGAGGCAAAAATCATCAGTATTATTAATGTTATTATTATCAGTCACATTACCATCATTATCATAGTTACTTTTATCATTATCATGAACATTACTGCTGTAGTTACTGCAGCTTCCTTTTTCACACACTCGATCAGCAGCAAAAATCCACAGAGCCTGATATATAAGCCAAGGTGGAGGAATATTTTTTTGTGTGTGGCCAGGGAAGTGCGGCGTGTTCCCTATCAGCGTGGTGGGGCAGCGGGTGATCAACGGGGCGGACGCATCCCGAGGGGAGTTCCCATACCATGTGATGTTGCAAACGAGGGTCAAGAAGGATAAATACACCTGCGGCGGCTCCATCATTCACGCGCAGTGGGTTCTCAGCGCCGCCCACTGCTTCATATGGCAGAGCGAGTGAGTAGCCAACACCGTTTGAGTGCAGCTTCACAATCGAGGAGTCAAGAGCAGGGATTCTTAAGACTTTTTACTTTTCCAAACCCCGAGTGGATTGCTAGATGCTTGTGTTTCCCTTCCATTCCTCCTCCTCTCCGCTCCGTTACAAAGTTATGTGCTAAATTCCTCTTTTCCGTTCCGTTACTGATTATCTGCTGAATCTCTCTCTATTTCTTTCTCTTTCCGTCTCTTCCCCGCTCCACTGCGAGATAATATGCTAAATCTTTCTATTTTCCTCCCTTTCTCTTCTCCTCTCAAGATTCTGTTAAGTCTCTCTTATTTCCCTCACTCTCCGTCCGTTACGAGGCCACGCTCCAAATCCCTTTCTTTCCTTCTCTTCCCCTTAGCGGCAAAGTGGTGCGTGTCTCGGAGGTGGTCGTGGGTGGGGGCTCCATCTACGCCGACAAGCTTGACAAACTCACCGTCGACACTGTCATCACCCACCCAGACTTCAAGGACGTGGCGATGGTTAAGTGACATCGGAGACTTGTTACAGTACTCGTTTCATTTGTTTGTCTGATGCGTTGGTGTTTGCTCTTTTTTTTTATTAATATACATCACGTTATGGGTAAGAGAGAGACGATGCAATGGTACGGTATACGAGTATATCCCCATTTTTATATCATTATTGTTTGTTGTGGCAATGCCTTATAGTACTTCACTTTGTTATCGCCCACTGACTCCCTAGTTCATGAGTAAAATGATACCCATAACAACAATGAATTCAGAATGTAGGTTAATTCATGAGATAATAGACACACACACACACACACACACACACACACACACACACACACACTCTTCTTTTTATCTCATATACTGGGTTACCATTATTCATAAATGACACACACACACACACACACACACACACACACACACACACACGTTCCTCTTTTTATCTCTTATAGAGGATGACATCACCCTCATAAAATGACACACACACACACACACACACACACACACACACACACACACACACACACACACACACACACATTCCCCTATCTACCTCCACCTACAGGGGGATGACATCGCTCTGGTAAAGTTGTCGGAAAAGATCGACTTCAACTCAAACCGACACCTGCAGCCCATCTGTCTCGGGGAGGAGGGTGACACCCCCCTCGCGGACAAGGCCGTGGCCACGGGCTGGGGCAGACTCGTTCCTAAGGGTAACGTTTTTAGTTCGAGACTATGTAACTACTCAATGTAATAAATATATTTATACCCTTCCGTTCTTAAGCCCCTGAAACATAAGAAGTTATGGTCTTGTATGTCAGCAGATAATGCAAATGTACGAAGTTCAACGCATCTAGCTGTGCCCGCTTCTACCTATGAAGAAAATATATATGACGCATCAGTTCACCAAACCTCATTACTTTAACACTATCTTTCTTCTTTTAGTTAGGGTTTCTTTTTTATGTCAAGAGACATAATATGTAACCCCTCACCCCCTCTCTGCCCCGTCCTTCCCAGGCGGGTCCGTCTACCCCAACAAGCTGCAGGAGGTGTCGCTGGGGTTGATCCCCGCGAACAAATGCAAAGGAGTGTCGCTGCCCAAGAACAAGAGCAAGGTTGTGTGCGCCATGACCCCCTACAAAGACACCTGCCAAGTACGTAACGTGTGGAGAACAGTTCTGAAGGCGTGGCGTTTTCCTTTTTCTTTCAACGGAATAAGAAAAACAAAGGAAAAATAGAAATAAATAAAAAAAAAGGCTACGCGAATAATTATGTTAAAAAGAACAACGAATGTCACCAAAAGAGCACTATAGCTTAATTAAATTCCGATGGGTCTTGATATTTATATTGGCCTTGTGCAGGCCAATCGGCCTCTTACAAACTCCTTACGTTGTTATGTTATGTTCTTATGATTTTCTTTTCCGCAATTTGGATATATCTGGGGTGTTCCGCAGGGTGACAGCGGGGGTCCCCTGGTGGCCCAGATAGATGACGGCCGCTGGACGCAGGTGGGCATCACGAGCTACGGGTACGGCTGTGCACGGCCCGACACCCCCGGCGTCTACGTGAGGGTGGCCCACTACCTGCCCTGGATCGAGGAAATAACGGGGATCTGCGCTTGTTAACGCCACACACACACACACACACACACACACGCGCGCGCGCGACTTCATAAAGTTTGTAATAAAGTTTTAAGGAATAACTGTTTTCTATTTGCTCTTTCCTCCAGCTGAAAAAAGAAAAAAAAAACAAATAAAAAACAAATAAAATTAATAAAAAAAAATATATATATATATATATATATATATATATATATATATATATATATATATATATATATATATATATATATATAAACAAACAAACAAATAAATAATAAAGTAAATAAATAAGTAAAATAGAGTAAAATTAAATAAAAAATACAAACACACATCATCCACTATTCGCCCCTAACATCAGCATCAATAAAACTCTGGGTGAGTCTTCTATAGAAGAAAGTGACTCATCCAGACTAAAACGGAACACTTCACAAAATGGATGATATAAAAAAAAACACAGAAAAAAGAGAAAATATAAATAAGACAAAAAAGGATATTATAAAAAAAAGAACATCAAAACGAATAATATATAAACAGAACACTGATATCAATGGCTACATAACAGCAAAATAAATATGTTACGCCACCCCCTACCACACACCATCCACGGGCAGGCAGGCGGCGTGAGCCCCAGAACAACCACACGTATATAACAACACAAAATACTGAAAAAGAATGATCCACTAACTATTTAACTAGCTAACTCTAACTATAGCTGTTTGACTACCTATAAAACTAACTATGAAACTATAAATTATAACTACCTATTGGCTACCTACTTACCTGTCTAACTAACTTCTATATTAACTAACCATCTGACAATCTAACCATGCTATATAATTGACTAGGACTGTTTGACAATCTATTAAACTAACCAATTAACTACCTACTTATAACTATACTCGCTTAAGTGGCGGAATGATAGTAGTAGTAATAGTAGTAGTAGTAGTAGTAGTAGTAGTAGTAGTAGTAGTAGTAGTAGTAGTAGTAGTAGTAGTAGTAGTAGTAGTAGTAGTAGTAGTAGTAGTAGTAGTAGTAGTAGTAGTAGTAGTAGTAGTAGTAGTAGTAGTAGTAGTAGTAGTAGTAGTAGTAAATATAGTTGTAGTCCCGTCTACCCTGAAGCACCTTTACTCATCCTCTCAGCAACACTAGCCACAAAAAACGAAAATCGAATGGTAGACAAAACTCAACACATATAATAGGCTACAAAGATTAGCTTCACTCTTACAGCAAAGGGACAGTAAGCTTTCAAATAATCACAAAAAAGTATTTAGAATATTATCTGTTATCACTGCCTCTTTATTTCTTCTAAGCCTCCTCACATGAAATAGGATGCAGCAGCAATACTTTATTTAGCTACTCTTATTACGGAAAATGGACAGCCAAAACGTGAAGGAATGATTGATTGATTGATAGTTTATTGTTGCAAGTAAACAACAAAGGAGAAGGGACGAGCATTCCATCCCAACCCCCAGCCAGTACAGAGTGTGATTATGCAACTATAAGGATACATGTGGAAGTAGCACCAGGAAACTAAAAAGATACAATGATAGGGGAAGAATGTATTTAGCGCGATGCCTTACTTATTTTCCCCACGGTATGTGTGTCACTGAGGCTAAGGATAACGATCAATCTTATTTTATTGATCAGTATAGGCCTAGCTATTGGCGGCAGGTACATGTTCGGCCCTCCTGTCACATGTATGCTATTGTTTCGCCCTCGACCGCCCTTATCTAAACATTTATACAGGGTGGTTGTAACATAGATCAAAACGATGACATGGATGTGTGGGTGGACTAGAGAGGGTGGAATAAGAAACGCTTACATCCGGGAAAGTTTAAAGTTATGAAAACGTAGAAGAAAGGCAAAGAATTAAGCAAGATTGAGATGGTATGGACAATTGATGAGAAGATATGAAGAGCATATAGGAAGACAAGTAATGATAATGGAAGTGCAGGGTGAAAAGAAGGAAGAGAGGGAGATCGAGGAAGAAGTGTAGATGGACTGCATAAAGACAATTACGAGAGACATGTTAATTGCGTTCTCTCTCTCTCTCTCTCTCTCTCTCTCTCTCTCTCTCTCTCTCTCTCTCTGGGAACGTTTCGGAACCACTGACTACATAAAGCAAGTTGAGTAAACAAAGGGACGAAGGTACACGGAAAAAAAATAACCGCGCTCTCCTTTTAACTCCTGTTTGAAAGGGACTCTCTCTCTCTCTCTCTCTCTCTCTCTCTCTCTCTCTCTCTCTCTCTCTCTCTCTCTCTCTCTCTCGTTTATTTGCTTTGTTGATGTCCAAAGGAAAATGAAGTGATCAGTGCAGGGAATCGCTATAAGGAATAATAGAACGGCAAATGTAAATAGGAAGAGAAAAATGTCAAGAAATGTCATTAGTCAGGACAGTACAAGATACAGGGAACAGATGGAAGAAAGGAGTGACACACTGGGAAGCAACTAACTAATATATAAAAGACCCAAGGGGAGGTCTTTCGCCAGCTGTATAGTGTGATGAAATTATTCAAATCAAAGTTTACATCGAAATTAGAAAACAGAGCCAAACATAAACAAATGGAAACGCATGAGAGGCCAATATCCGTTTATCGAAAAATACAGGATGATGATGATGATTACCATTACATAGTGCTATTCGCATGAATATAAAAGAATATAAATATATATATATATATATATATATATATATATATATATATATATATATATATATATATATATATATTATGTCTGGTGTGTGTGTGTGTGTGTGTGTGTGTGTGTGTGTGTGTGTGTGTGCAATGCGGCCGTTGCAACCTCTGTTTGAATGAAGTACACAAAAATAAAACGAAACAAAGGAACACTGTCTAATCTAAGGAGAGAGAGAGAGAGAGAGAGAGAGAGAGAGAGAGAGATTTTCTCTCTCTCTCTCTCTCTCTCTCTCTCTCTCTCTCTCTCTCTCTCTCTCTCTCGCGGGAGCTCACGTGTGTGTAATTCATGCACCTACTTGGAACTTCCTCTGGACTGGGCTGTACGCGCATGTTTCCAGGGTCTGAATGCCTCAGGCCCAATGGTACCGTTTCACTGCTGGGTGGACACGGGCACAGGTGTCAGGAGATTGCCCATCCGTCCCCACTTGGGTTGGGCATCGGACCCGGGATCTCTTGCCTGTTGGCCGAGCGTGCTAACTGCTACGCTATGAATCACCGAATTACCGCGTCAGGCGCACTCCCAGCGATGCCGAACACTGCCCCGATTGACACTGGTGGACAGGAGTGAGGATGAAAGAACACTGCGCATCCGTTTTCACTGCCCGAGAATCGAAGCCGGGATCTCTCGGCTGTGAGCGGTGAGTGATAGCCATTGATACGTCACCTGTATTTATATGAAGTTTCTTACTGAGTCCTTATAACTTCCTTTTGCAACAACCACTACGTCTTCTACTTCTACTACTACTACTACTATTGTTCGTTACTATATAACCACAAAGACCTCTTGGGATGCCATCTGTATGAGGTTCTCTCTTCTTTGAACTCCTCCTCCCCAGGGTTGTCTTGCACCCATAAATAGTATCATCTATGCTTTCCTCCTTTTTAAATGTACAGTGTGGACAAAGAACAAACAAGACATGGAAAGTAATTTATTTTTCTCTCGAATATAACTCTTTCAAGATGCCAAGGTAACAAACGCGGGTGAGCAGAGTGATTCAGGTGAGGAAAATAAGGTGATGATTGTTCTCAGGTGATCTTTGGGCTAAATGGGGTCTCTCTCTCTCTCTCTCTCTCTCTCTCTCTCTCTCTCTCTCTCTCTCTCTCTCTCTCTCTCATCGTGCTTTTAATTTTATTTTCCATCAACGTAAAAAACTCTTCGTGGCTGCCATATTATTCTCTTACATCATTAATAGTTATCGTACTCCGCGCTGCCCTCCTCGTCGTAGTAGTTATCCTGGTTCTCATCTTCGTCCTCATCGTTGTCTACCCCGGCCTCCTGGTACTGCTGATACTCGCTCACCAGGTCGTTCATGTTGCTCTCCGCCTCCGTGAACTCCATCTCGTCCATGCCCTCGCCCGTGTACCAGTGGAGGAAGGCCTTGCGCTTGAACATGGCCGTGAACTGTTCCGAAATGCGCTGTAGGATATAAAGGATTAGATAAAATGACTGAAATACTTAAAAATGAGGATGAAAAGATGAGATGAGAATTAAACGAGGTCGTAAATCATCTTGAGGGAATGAAAAGAAAGGGAAAACTGTTAAATAGGCCTTGGCATATAAAAAAAAAGAGGTTGCGTTCTTTAAAACACAGAAATTTGAATAGCATAAAACGGGAGATACAATTCTTTGCACAATTTTTTTTTACAGTAAAGGAAGCAGCTCTAAGGCAAAAAAATAAATCAAAACAAAAAGCCCGCTAGCACTGCGCCTTTAAAAGAAAGTAAAGAATAGCGGCCAAAAAAAGAGGTCAATTTCGGGTGGAACTGTAGCCTACCTTGAAGAGCTCCTGAACAGCCGTAGAGTTCCCAATGAAAGTCCCCGACATCTTGAGGCCGCGCGGGGGAATGTCACACACGGCGGTCTTCACGTTGTTGGGGATCCACTCGACGAAGGCGGACGAGTTCTTGTTCTGCATCTTCAGCATCTGCTCGTCCACCTCCTTCATGGACATGCGGCCACGGAACACGGCGGCGATGGTGAGGTAGCGGCCGTTGTTGGGGTTACACGCGGCCATCATGTTACGAGCGTCGAACATCTGCGTGGCCAGCTCCGGCACGGTGAGATTCAGGAACTGCTGGTTGCTGACAGATAGATTAATATTGTTATTATTATTATTATTATCTCTATTGTTGTTGTTGTTGACTACATTAACCCGGTAGCAGCGACGGGCCAAATTTGTGGCTTTACCGTGTACCAGCAACGGGCTAAATTTTTGCCATGAAATAAACCCCCAAAAAACAGACGATGCATAAACTGATCACAAATGCGTTGATATATATTATTATCAAATGGTTTGCGTGAATGATGATTTTTTCTCCTTTTTCTCGCTTAGAGGGGCCTTTAAGAAACATGATCCCCGCAGCTACCAAGTTAAGTAACTTCTCTATACCATCGATTGACCTTGAAAGATTCACTAGACACGTACCCGCGGGCTGTGAGCGGCGCAAAGCCAGGCATGAAGAAATGAAGCCTGGGGAAGGGTACCATGTTCACCGCCAGCTTCCTTAGGTCGGCATTCAGCTGGCCGGGAAACCTCAGACAGGTAGTGATGCCGGAGACCGTGAGGGACACCAGGTGGTTGAGGTCGCCGTAGGTCGGGGTGGCGAGTTTCAAGGTCCTGAAGCAGATGTCGTAGAGAGCCTCGTTGTCGATGCAGTAAGTCTCGTCCGTGTTCTCGACCAGCTGGTGCACGGAAAGCGTTGCGTTGTACGGCTCCACCACTGTGTCTGATACCTGCAGGACGGCGAGGAGGGCAGGAGGAGGAGGAGGAGGAAGAAAGGTGATACAGGTGATGTCTTCCTTTTTTTATATAGCAAAAACCCTTCCTCCTTAAACGATACTTTATTCTGCTTTACCTCATAACCTTCCTTTACCTATCCTGCCTTTCTTCCATTACCTTTCCCTGCTTTCCCTTCCTTTTCCTTTCCCTTCATTTACATTACCCTGCTTTCACTTCCTTTCCCTTTCCCTTTCCTGCTTTCCCTTCATTTACCTTTCCTTGTTTTCCCTTCCTTTGCCTCTCCCTGTTTGCCCTTCCTTTACCATCCCCTGTTTTCCCTACCTTCATTTTTTCCTGTTTTCCCTTCCCTTCCCTATCCCTTTATTTACCTTCCTTGCTTTCCCCTCATAACCTTCCTTCTTGTCTTTCACCTTCCCCGCAACACAAAACCTTTCTCTTTGTCCTTTACATCACCTTGCGTTTCCTCATACCCTTAAACGTTCTAATACAAACACTCAACACACAGGGCTCACCTTTGGGCTGGGCATGACGGAAAAGGTGTTCATGATTCTGTCTGGGTACTCCTCACGAATCTTGGAGATGAGAAGCGTGCCCATGCCCGAGCCGGTGCCGCCCCCCAGTGAGTGCTTCAGCTGGAACCCCTGAAGGCAGTCCGTCTCCTCCGCCTCCTTCCGCACCACATCAATCACGGTGTCCACCAGCTCGGCGCCCTCTGTGTAATGCCCCTTCGCCCAGTTGTTCCCCGCCCCACTCTGGCCTGTATGAGGATAAGAGGACGCTGTATTATACGAGTTCTATTTTTCCTTTGAACACACCCACCCACCAACACCCACACACACACACACAGACACACACACATGTTTCATTCCACTCTATCCCCCTACCCCCCCATAATGTCGCATGAAGTAGAGATACATTCGATAGATTTAAACTGACAAAGCTGGAAGAAGGAAGAGAAAGAGGAGACCAAATAAAAGGTGGACAGGGATATTTTGTGCTTAGAGAGAATGAAAGAACAAGAGGTTATGATTATACTTTAAAGATTATATGTGGTAATGGTGTCAGTAAATTGTGTCCCATATATAAATAGACTGATGTTTGGAATGAACTGGTTTGACGAGGCGGTGCGGACAAGGAACAGCCACAACTTTAAGCTAAGCTGGATAAAAAATCTATATGTGGGGGACAGGATAACACGAGACTAACTTTAATTCAGTATACAACACACACACACACACACACACACACACACACACACACACACACACACATTTGTACTCCCCCGGACATCTCTCCCCACCTCTTACCCCCAACACACACACCTGCCCCCACACACCCACACGCAAACAAACAGCTGCCCCCCCTTCCACTCTCTTCACCCTCCGCCCACACACACACCTGCCCACTTACCCTACGCACCCCCCCCCCATCCCCCTCCTTCCTCACGCACTCCAACGCACCGTAGCAGAAGTTGTAGGGCTTGAAGAACTGTCCGTAGGTGGAGGACCTGATGGAGTCCATTGTGCCGGGCTCCAGGTCCACCAACACGGCCCGCGGCACGTATTTTCCGGCTGCCTCCACGCCATCACCGCCGCCGCCGCCACCACCGTCATCGTCGCCGTCAAGATCGCATTATTATTATTATTATTATTATTATTATTACTATTATTATTATTGTTATCGGTATCATGTATTAGAATAGTTACGTTATAATTATATACATATTTAATACTAATTCATGTAATCACCATCATAATCATTCATATCCCAAATAAACAGGGGAGAGAGAGAGAGAGAGAGAGAGAGAGAGAGAGAGAGAGAGAGAGAGAGAGAGAGAGAGAGAATGAAAAACAAACATGCGGTAAAATTACACACTGTTCTGGTGATGCATTGTTTGTTTGTTTAGTATATTTGTTTGTACATATCGTTTGTGGGTTACGATTTCGAAAGGGTAAATTTTAAAACAAAAGAAAAACGAAAAGTGGAGTGCGATGTTATAAATTCCCGGCAGTGTGGTCTGGGTGCGTGAGAGAGAGAGAGAGAGAGAGAGAGAGAGAGAGAGAGAGAGAGAGAGAGAGAGAGGAACTAGCAGAAAACAGGCAGAATAATCAATACCTCCACTAGATATACACACATTCAAAGAGAGAGAGAGAGAGAGAGAGAGAGAGAGAGAGAGAGAGAGAGAGAGTACAAACACACGCCAGCCCGCCGCCACCCACCCTGTGCCTCTCCGTAGTATACATTGATCCTCTCCAACTGAAGTTCATGAGATCCTTGATACGATCCGTCTGGCGCTATTCCATGCTCGTCGCTTATCACCTCCCAGAACTGCAGAGAGAGAGAGAGAGAGAGAGAGAGAGAGAGGATGAGAGGGGGGAAAGGCAAATAAATGAAAGAGGGGGGTTGTTCCACGTTCCCTTCTTGTCCTAGCTCCCCCGCGCATCCCCCCAACCGCCAGCCAGCCAGCCAGCACGTCATGTAAACACACACACAGACACACACTTCTCTCTCTCTCTCTCTCTCTCTCTCTCTGGCGCGCGCGCACATACAAGTCGATAAGTGTTCTCTGGCTATGAGTGTATGTGTGTGTGTTGTTTTCTCCATGGTTTCCTACCCCCCTGCTGCATACGTGTGTGTGTGTGTGTGTGTGCGCTTCCTATCTGGGCCAACCTACACACACACACACACATTCCCTAAAACTATATTATGCGTAAAGTGACACCATTGTTCCTATTTATATATCTCGCTTTTTTTTCTTATTTCTTCTTTCGTTTAATTCAGTGATATGATATGATATGTATGGCGACAGTGGACCTAAAATAGCTTTTATTTATCTTTTTTTTTTTTACGTTTTAATTAGGCCCTTGTATGCTTCCTTCACTATTCCCGATATTCTTTAATTGATATTCTTGTCCTTTGATCCACAGAGGCAAAAACTTCCATACTCCTTGTCAGAAACCGTAAAATATATGAACATAGTGATAACAATATTTTTTTCTAATTCTTACACACACTAATGCCCATCAATTACGCTTACTTCGCATCAACGTGTTTAGCATAAGTATTTGCTGTGACATTGCTGTACCCAAACCATTAATATAGTTATCTTTTCAAATTTCAGAGGAGAGGAGGCCATATTCTTCGATATTTCGGCGCCCAATCACACACATTTGACAAGGCTTTCGTAGGAGTTGTGGGCATTTCCAGGGGTAGTTTCATGACCCTGGAGGTAGTCTGACTCTTCTGTACCATGAACCTAAGAAAAAAAAACATTGAAACCAGATAAATTTATTTCTAGGCCTTAGAATATAATTGATGCGAGAGGTGGAAGCGTCTGAGGGATAAATCACATCATTCCAGCCCCTTCCCATCCTTCCCATCATTCATCTATGGTTATGAACGATCGATGTATGTAAAGCCAGCCCCTTCCCCTACCCCTCCTTTCTTTTACGATTATGGAGTATGGTTAATTTGGTTATGAAGGATGTATGTAACGCCAGCCCCTTCCCCTGCCCCTCCTTTCTTTTACGATTATGGGGTATGGTTAATTTGGTTATGAAGGATGTATGTAACCCTACCCTCCTTTCTTTTACGATTATGGGGTATGGTTAATTTGGTTATGAAGGATGTATGTAACGCTAGCCCCGTCCCCTACCCCTCCTTTCTTTTACGATTATGGAGTATGGTTAATTTGGTTATGAAGGATGTATGTAACGCCAGCCCCGTCCCCTACCCCTCCTTTCTTTTACGATTATGGAGTATGGTTAATTTGGTTATGAAGGATGTATGTAACGCTAGCCCCGTCCCCTACCCCTCCTTTCTTTTACGATTATGGAGTATGGTTAATTTGGTTATGAAGGATGTATGTAATGCCACCCTCTTCACTTTCCTCTGCCCTGTCCTCCCCTTCCTCTCCCCTACTTCTGTGCACACACGGGCCCAGTCACTGACCACACGCATGCCACACGCCGCCCCGAAGCACCGCCGCGCGCCCTGCCACGCCACCTGAGAAAGTCTGTTTTGGTAACCGTGGATGGCTATGCGGTGCCCTCCCCCTTCTTCCTCCTCTTCGTGGTTACGCTTCGCTCTTCCCTTCTTTCTTTTCATCCTGTTCTTATTTATGTTATCTCCCTCTTTCCTCTTCCTTAGTCCCCTTCCTTCTATGCCGAGTCTTCATTTTGCCATGTTTCTTCTCTTTCATCCACTTTCTTTTAATTTCCTTGACTGGCTTTCTAATTCTACGCTTTCTCCTTCTTCAAATTACTACTGTTAATCGCTCTCTTTCTTCTGTTTTCTCATTTTCCTTTATTTCCCTCTCTCATCCTTTTGTTGTTGGGTAACTTCACCGATTATTTTTTAACGCGTTGTCCACTTCACATTATATTGTTCGCAAGTGTCCACTCGCTACATTGATCTATATGAAAGACACCGACTCACATGACTGTATATTGTACGTATGTAGTGCGGCGTCACGGTCTCGCTTAAATACACATGCACATGTTTTGCGACTGTCTGTGTACATATAATCTTGATGAGCGCTTTAGGCGACGTAATCTGAGAACCATTTTTTTTATATATATTTCACACACACTCACACACCTCATTAACCCAAATCCCTTATGACGCAAGGAAAATCTATTCCGTCGACTGCACGTTTCATTTACTTTTTCCAATCTATTTGATCTAGAAAACATCAGCAACGGCGAGATATTAACATTTGCAATTCATAAACCTTCGGAGTATTTAACAATTTATCTTTCCATTGTAAAATAAAGTGAAATTAACAAATGTATAAGTCTGAACTGCGTACGTATCCTTGAGAGACTTCAAACTATCAGTAATCTTAACTACCGTCAAATCTCGTATGTAATTATTTTGTTTTCTTTTTCTAATAAGTGACTTTAGAACGAGATAAACCACAAAGAGCGTATATCATTGCGCGAGGCTTACTCCAAACGCTTTCATGTTGTACCTTTGATCCGATCTGATTCCCGCACTGGCCGACCTGTATGTGGACTATTTCCCGCATGGTGGACGCGAGGTGATGTGTGGTGGTGGGTCCTGTGTGGTGGCGCCGCGGGGAATGGCTCCCACCACCCACTGCAGCCCGGCGCCACACACACACACACACACACACACCACCCCTACCCCCACCTCCCCCTCCTTCCACCTGTCTATTTAATAATGGATAAACAAGAATAGATAATAACAACCCCACCAACACCTTCCCTCATTACTACTACTACTACTACGTGACACACACACACACACACACACACCACCTTCCAATTGATTAAGTTTGATAGTGGACGAAAAAAAATGCCATCATCCACCTCTATCACCTATATCTTAAGCACTACTACTACGACACACACACACACACACACACACACACACACACACACACGAAGCAATTGATGTATAAGAATGCTTTATCAAATGAAATCGTTGTCAAAAGTATAGACATAGGTTGAAGGACTTGTATGGCAATATTAGTCAAAATAAGGAATATGCGACCTTGACTAAATTCGGTAACAATACAAATGGGTGAGAAAAACACACACACACACACACACACACACTAGACATGCAGTATAAATTCCTCACACACGTTCAATTGACCTCATGATTCACTCACCTATTGATACAGTGACCCAATTCTCTTTTTGTTATTGATAAAACTAAAAAGATCCCAAAAGAAAAGAAGTTTCAAGCTTAAGTTTACTGGCATTTTTATACTGGCCTCTTTAAAGCTGTAAAAATACGTTGATTGAAAAAGTGATTGAATGAGTGAATAAGAAAAATATATATATTCTGAACTTATCTTTACTCAAAGGAACAAACAAGATAATTACAAGCAGGGGGAAAACGTGTGTGTGTGTGTGTGTGTGTGTGTGTGTGTGTTTGCTGAATCTAGGGAATAACTGTGCCGGCGTCAAGGTAGAGGTGGAGGAAGGGAAGGGGTGGGGAGGGGGAGGGGGCTGGGTGCAATCAAGGCCTTACCCACCCACCCTCTCCTCCACTCCTGCCTCACCCTCCCCTCCACCTCTGCCTCACCCCTCAAATTGTAATGTGCTCTGTGATATATTACCCACTTGCTCCATATTGGGGTAGGATCACCAATCTGTACCTAACATTCCATTTAGTACTCATTTCAGAAGGAAACATGGAAAAATGAGCTTAGGTACAAAAATAAAATAATCAAAATAAAATTAAATATATTGAAAAAAAATCTAAATATGTAAACAAACAATAATTATATTTAATTTTCATACTCCATATTATCTTTTCCTGATCAAAAAACTAATTTAACTGATGCATACAAAATGGCAACACTTATAATTATAAATTTTATTGAACTTAGGGACTGTTCATGGACAACACAGGTGAACTGAGGTATCAATGAATCAGCTGCCAATTGTTGCTAAAAAAGTAATGAACCAAATAAGTAAAGAAAAAAAATCAATTTCCTGACATTGAAATTATGGTATGATATAATATGCAAACTAATTTATGGTGTTCTGAGATGAATATTGGTAAGAATATTATTAAGGACACTTAATTAATACTGTATGAGATAGTTGTCTGTTCTGCTAGATTAAATCACATCCTTTGGTGAAAAATATTTATGCTCTTGGAAGTTCATTCATAATTCAATTCATAATTCAACACTTGTTTGAAGCATTATTGCAACACTCTTTACAAAAAAAGTTTATAACAGGTTACATTTTTTTTCAATATTTTCATATATGTGCATGGAAAATTAATTCAAATATATATGATTATGCAGCATATTAAGTTAAGCTGTTTAAAATAACTTGTTAGGAATAAACTGAAACACATACAGTATACTACACTTCATGTTAACATTCAAAGGTATGAACTTTCTACTTTCAGAACTTGTTTAGGCCACACTCCGCACACTTCCCCTCATGGGTCTTGGTGCACACATGACACGTCTGTGGGAGGGGGAAAAATAGCAATAAAATAAACCAGAAAAACTTAATAAAAATAATCATGTTACTTATTTCTTGAAAGCCAATTCTTCCAAAGAACTACTTAGTGCTGGACACCACACCTAATTGTAGGTATGTACTGCCATTTATATACATCAAACATTAATGAACTCAATACCAGCAACATAAACTTAACTCAGTAATCATCCATCACAACACTCCTCTCAACAATAAACATATCAATCCATATAATAAGCAAATAAAGAAATAGTAATAAATTAACAATGACTTATACAAAAACATATATACATCATAATCAAACAAGAAAAATATACACACCAACATGTCCTACTTTTAGTGACCATGAATGCTAAGGGAAAGGTATGGACACGAGAAGAGAGGAGGACTATGAAAAAAGGCAAGTAATGAGAATGGAAGTACAGGGTAGGAGGAAGAGAGGGAGACTGAGGAAAAGGTGGATGGATTGTGTATTCATGAGACAAAAACATCAATAAACATATAGTACCTAACAGATCATAGTGGAGGAGGCTAATATACAACAGTGACCCCATCTATGTTGAGAAGATGTATACCACAGAAGCTACACCTCAGCGCTTCCTTACTTATCTGCTAGAAAAGCTGTTCCAGCTACATGCAAATACTCTAGACCAGCAGAGACTTATCAACATGGGAGTGTGTGCTCTTGATAGGCTGTGCAGTGGCAATATTCCATACATTGACTGCATGGACACATCATTTTCCCTACCAACATAGCAGCAATGACTGTCCCAACTACACATTCAAAGACAGAGCACAAGGGCAGACTTTAAGTGACTATCAACTTGGGAGAATGTGGCTGCTGGGGTCACTTCACACTCCTTTAGATGGCTACACACAATAATTGTCCCAACAACACATGCAGAAGGCACAAACCACAAGGGCAAACCAGCAGTAACCTATCCCACTGGCAGTGTTCATATTACAGCAGTAACTGCAGGTGATGCTTCATTCTTCCCTAACTGCCTCATGACTGACCATAACTTTGAGGAAACATGCAGGAAGCACAAAGACAGCTTAGCAGTGACCTGACCACCTGGCAGTGTGTTCATATCACAGCCTCATGCCTCCCTCCCTGCCCAATGACTAACCCAGGCATTGCCAAACATGCGGTAAAAAGGTAACTTAATTTAATAGTGACCCACCCACCTGGCAGTGTGTGTTCATGACAGGCTTGCAGCGGAAACACTCCATACAGTGACTGCGGGGACACAGAGTCTGCAGGTGGACGTAGTGGCTGCACCAAGAGTAGCTGACGGGCGCTGCACACCAGGAACATGTCACAGTGCCTGGGATGACCTTCAGCAGCTCTGGCGAGGCCCCACAGCATGGCAGCCTCACACGGGACACAAGCACGGAGCACAACCCACCCACCTGCAGGTTAAGACATCAGTATGTGTAGTGTGTGAGAGATAAGGGATTTATGAAACAGATTAGTGATCTTCAGACACATAAATATGATAAAACTAAATAAAACAAAAAAACTGATTTTTTTGAAAACATACATAAATATACAATGAATCTAATAGTAATAATGACTCATACACACCACAAATCTTTAACTCAAGACCCTCAATCTGCTTACACTGGTTACACTCACATTATAGTTATAGAGGTTTTGCATCAGGCACTCATCCTGACGGGCTGCCTGCACGTCAATGCCCATCACATGAAGGACGTTGAGAGGGTTGTCACAATTCTCGCAGCAACATGACTGGTTGGGGTGACACAGAACACCAGCACGGGCACACGGACACTCCATTGTTCTGATGGTAAAAAAAAAAAAATAAATAAATAAATAAAAAAAAAGGTGCTCTCAATAACAAAGAAAGACAGTCCAACTTATTTATTTTCCAAGATGTAATTTTTTTTTTACAGTAAAGGTGATAAGATGATATAGTGAAACCAGGTTGGCGAGATCGTTTTTGCATTCGCTTCTGCTGGTCCTTCCTCCCCTCCCCTCTGCCACAAAGTCCCAACCCTTATCTTCCTCTCATATGTTAACTATAGCTAACACATGAGAGGAAAGATAGGTGTTGGGACTGTGTGGCAGAGAGGTGGGGAGGAAAGGACCTGTGGGAGCCAATGCAAAAATGATCTTGGAAAACTTGAAGAATAGAGGAGCATTGGGCTGTTTGTAAGAAGGAAAGAGGAGATAAAAGAGGTATGCAAGAGGCATTTTGAGTCCATGGTGAATGAGAGTGTGGGAGGGAAAGCAGAAGTGACCTGTTGGGAGTAAAATTTAATTAATGTAGGTCAGTCATATCCACAGGGGAAGGTGAAGTGTTGGACGTGGGAGATGGCCTGGACATGTGGTAAAAATCAAAGAGGATGAGTTTTTTTAGGAGGTGTATGAGAGCAAGGTTATACTATTAACATTATGACCATGAATGAATATTTCTTAATGCATTAACAGGTGCAGGGTAGAGTGCAGGAGTATGTTAGAGAGAGGGGTGAAAGATCCTTGAGAAACTTTGAGCAAACAAGGAGGGAGTGTATGAATAGAGAAAGATGGAAACTCTTCTGCCGTGGCCATCCCCTAGTGGGAGCTCCTAGGAGCAGGTGTCAATGAGATGATGATGATGATGATGATTAACACTAGTATCAACATTTGTGGTTCTGATCATGCTAAATGTTACAAAAGAAGGGCCTGCCATGGACCACTTCTTTATGAATAACCTCCAAGCCTTACCGGCACATTCCTCTGCAGGAGCAACCCTTCTCCAGACACAGGTTGGGAGGGTACTGCAAGGGTTGCTTGGTAGGCAGGACATGCGTGAACCCCTAAGAGCACATATCAGTGGGAATAAAGAATGCAAGGTGGAGGAAAATACAGTTTATGCATATTAACAGAGAAAAGGAAAAACATAACCAAAGTATATGGATGTTTACATTTTCATCAAATAAAAAAGTTATGCTAAAATGCTTAAAGAATAGAATTTTTTAGATATGAATAATAAAATATAGTTTTATAGAATTAACTATACAACATAGAATACTACACAATTATGTTCCATAATTTGAGGTTAAGGAATGATTCAAATATTGAAAGTAATGCAATTGATTTACCAAAAACTGCAATAAAGAGCACACATGAACCACAAAGCTGTATATACACATATTTCAAGTCACAATTTCTAAACTTCACAAAGTAAGCACATGACTTACCTGTGCCTGCAGGACTGCCCTCACAGATGACACGATGTACGGCTCAGATGAAACGGCAGGCAAAGCAGCGGCAGGCCCAGCATCAGTGAGCCCAGGCTTTGTGGTCTGTTCTGAGTGTACTCGGCCTTTAGGCTTCTGAACGTGCTGAGCTCCTCCCTGCACTTCTACAGATGACAAATAACTATCACACACACACACACACAATATATATATATATATATATATATATATATATATATATATATATATATATATATATATATATATATCTATATATATATATATATATATATATATATATATATATATATATATATATATATATTTTAAATGCAAACACAAATACTATATATATAATCTCATGTGACCTACCTGAAGAAGGTGTAGACTGAGGATTGGGTGAATTACTGTTCGGAGCAGACACACCAGGAAGGGTGCTGAATGCTGTATATTGAGGGACAGCATCCTCAAATGTAGAACTTAGAAAGGGAGACAGAGATGTTATGGAGGATAAAGAGGATGAGGGAGGTGACAAGGAGGATGAAGAAACTGTACATGTTGTGGAGGAGAGATCAGCAGGAATGGCAGGGAAGGGGAGGGCCCAGGAGGGAGCAAATTCACTTTGGACAGGAAAAGGTCGAGACAGTGTCTGCTTGAACCACGGCGAGAACCGAGACAGGCTCTCCTGCATGGCCTGGTCCTTCCCATCTTGGAGACACAACTGACAATGGCAGGAGAAAAAAGATCTTGCACATTCCTAACATTCCAAAACCAGTAACATTTCCTTAGTTCAATCAATATTTATCCTGTTCATATTTCACAATGACCACGAAGGAAAGATACGTGAGAGGCAAACATTGAAAGTAACCACCAAACTGTTTGCTCAGAAGCTGTGTGCAGAGCCTGATTTCAAGAGAAATATTTAATAATTAAGTATACCTTCTTTATATTCAGTTCTTTTAACAGACTCAAGGGTGCCCCTGGTTTCTGCATGATAACAATGGCAGGCTACTTCACGCAGTAAGTGGCAGCACCAAGAGGTGGCTTTGGAGGGAACATACCCCCTCCAAACATGCTTTAGCTTTCATGCAGCCCATTCTGTGATTTTTTAGACATTTTTATCCTTTTTTTTAACATGACTTCAGTTCCCCTTCCACCACACCAAAAAAGCTTCCCCCCCCCCCCCCACACACACACACACACACACACACAAAAAAAAAAAAAAAAAAAAAAAGGCCACTGCATACAACTTCCACTTAACAGCATGTGAACTACAGGGAAACTTCTCCACCTGTGAGTGTTGTCCCTTCTTACCTGGTGCATGGGAGACACAGCCAGCAGGGCTCTGAAGAGGGTGAGGCGGGCATGGCAGGCAAGGCCGACAGGGTGGCTCCAAGGCAGGCTGGTCCAACCTTCTTCACTCCAGCTCATCAGACAGGCACCAGGCAGAGTGTCCACCAGCACCATGACCTGCATGAGGTGTGACAATAAGCTGGAGATTCGTCATGCATTCATGTCATCAACCTTTTTTTGAATTGATTAATACTATGTGTATAAAGATTTAAAACAACCAGGCAGGTATGAGTAGTATATTTCTCGTGATCTGAGACGTGCATAAAGACTGTAAAAGGCCTTAAGCCTTGGGGAACCCTTTGGATGGACACCAGACAAGCCCACTTCTCATCTTGGGGGGCTGGATTTGAACCCAAGGCAGATTATTAGGAGAGAGACTTATTCTCCTGAACAGAACAACAGATCATGTGCTTTAAGAAGTGGAAATACTTCATGACACTGGTGGCTAGCAGTGCATCCATTTCTGTGTTGTTTCCTCATGTAGGGGCAGAAAACAGGGGAACCTGCTCATAAGTATTGAAACTGTATTTTGCCTCACAGGCCTTTTAGAGAGGCAAATGAGAGACAACGCATTTCTGTCTCTTTAACACCAAGGAAACTGATTCAGTGCTGCCCCCACCAAATTTTTGCTTAGAAAGTCCTCCACTGCATGGCCAGAGTGCCAGAGCGTACGCCTGTGCTGGACGACGCGGGTTCGAATCCTCACGTCACCATCTGGGATTTTTCAGTCACTGCCAAGTGGCATAAGACTACCCACATGCTGTCCTGAAGACCACCCATCACCCTGGACTCCAGAAGAAACCGTCCTAGTGAATCAAGAATGAGTTCCGGGAGGCAGCATGAGCCAAGAATAAAGGGCGCCACTATAAAAATTGCCTGCGCCATGACGGGCTTGGGCCGACAACCAGGGCCCTTAAGAAAGCCTATTGGCACTATAGGCGAACAGGTAAAAAAAAAATATATAAATAAATAAATAAAAAAATATATATATAATCAATAGGCATGTACCCCCTACCTATCCTTTCAAGGGCCTATATACACTATGTTTTAAACTATAATTAATAACCACTTTCATATTCCAACTTTTGCTGCCTCACTCATATTGCTACGTTCAATGAAGCATAAATACAAAGTGTGGTCTTACTTTATTGGAGGTGATGTTCAGGGCCCTCAGGCAGGTGAAGGGCACATCAACAACAAAGAAAGTCTGAGCCAGAGTTTTATTTTGTCCACATGAGGCTGGTTCGTGATCATCTTGTTTCATAACTGACGTTTCTCCACTTTCTCCCATTGTCCTAAGTGACACATCCAATTTGTTTCCATTCTTCTTCTTCATCACATGGAATACATATGTCAACTTTCTGAGAACAACAAGAAGGTTTTCTACATTTAAGTAATACTTTTTACACATGCACATGTACTGATAAATATTAACATGGAAAAAACACTGAGACTACACGTAATGAGAATTTTCGTATTAATGAAAAAAGATTCTGGGCAAGGTCCATAATGGCTGCTGTCAGTTTCTGCTCTGCATTTGTTTTCCACAGAACAACCTTCTTGAAAGAACCAATGTGTATGCAAACCATTTGAAAGATAATGCTGTAGACACACTAGTATGACATGAATCTACATTACATATATATTCTGACATACAAAGTAAAAGAATGCATTGAGAGTACCTAATCTGTGCAAACAATCAATGAAATACCTGTAAGAGAAGTCAACATGCAGTTTTGGCCAGCTGAGAGGTCCTTCCTCAGCAAGAGTGTGGACTGTTCCAATGGTGATGGAAGAGATGTCAATGATCAAATGTTCAGGATGGGGCCCCCTGCATGATGCCCTGCTCTCCCCTGCGTTCTGATGTTCCGTGTATGGCACATGGCCTGCTCAAAAAAGGAAATAGCAGTAATGAATTTGAGGTAATCCATTAACCCCCTGACTGCGGATTTCCTACAAGAAGACATCACCAAGCTACAGGAAAGGAACAAAAGTGGCTGCTACAATTCAAAAAAAAAATGTAAAGTCATGCACCTTGGGAGGGGATATCCTGCAAACCAATACCACATGAGAAACACTCCACTATCCACCACAGAGGCAGAGAAAGACCGGGGAATATGTTACCAGGCTAGTGCTACCAATGAAAGCCAAATCCATGCTAATCGCAGCAGATGGGTTAACAACTAGAGTAAGAGATCATTACAGCTGGAGGCAATATTCAGATTAATTTTCTTTTACATGCAAACAGAGAATAGTCATTACCTCTCATTAGTTCTTTCTTCAGTCTCAAATTGGCAGCAGCTGTCCTGCAGACCGAGGCCCAGTGGTCACTTCTAAGGTTGTACATGTGAGACTTTGTTCTTGGGGTGGTTTCTCTTCTACAGGGAGACTCCTTCCCCTTAGAGGGTGTTGATGACAAACTGTGGAAAGGTGAGGTACTGGAGCCCTGGGGTGATGAGTACAGCCTGTGGCCATGTGAGCTTTGAAGTCCTGGGTGAGCAATGAGGTGTAAGTCATCAAAACAACCATTCTTGTCCCCTTTTGCAGCTTCCTTCTTGATGAGGTGCAACAGGTCAGTATCTGAGCTGGAACGCTTTACTTTGCCTCTTCCCCATGCCCTGCTCTTTCCCCGAAGTAGAAAAGGTGACTTCTGGACACTTTCCTTCTTGATATTTTCTTTAGCCCTTTTGCAATGAGCACCTAAATAATTATCTTTTGATTTAGTAAACTCTCCCTTCAAAGGTGCTTGGGATGGAGACCTGAAATACAGATCATCTTCATCCTCAGTGTCGTACCTCAAGCTTCCTTCTCTCTTTTTCCCCTTTGGCTGCTTTCTCACGGTTCGTCCTTTATTCTTTTTGCTGTAGTGCTTTAAGTCCTGCTCTCCCCATGTTAGGATGCGTCTTTGCCTGATGACAGCGCAGGTTGTACAGCCATCGAGGGAGCATGAAGAATCCTTGGCCTTGTGGTATATGTCCAGGTGAATCCCGAGTGCCTGGGTTTTGAGGAGTTTCTGTTCACTCGCGCTGAAGTAACCTCGATGGATGGCCTTGGGGGGCAGATGTAGCATATTGAGAACAGAATCTGAGAACTCTGGAAGCAACTCTTTTAAATCCTGCATGAGCTCCTTCCTTGACTCAAATGAATCAGGGTATGATTTTTTCTTCACTATTTGTCTTTGTAAATTTTCACCAGTTTCGTTCATGTTCTCTCGTTTGTGGGATCTTGTTTCCTTTGTGGCTGTGGCTGTATCAATGCTGCTTTTTGTGCAGGACTTGATCTGTATTATGACCGGTTGCTCCACCTTGGTTGATGGGCAGAGAGGGGAACTTGTTTCAGGATGGGGGACAAGTTTAACCATTTCACTGGTGCTGATGTGGGGATAAGCTGCACTACGGAGATAATACTGTGTTGCTGTTTTCTTGCAAAGGAGGGCGCCCAGACCAGTCACTGCTGATTCACTGCTGGTGTGTGTCAAGGCGCCCTGAGGCACAACACATGGCACTAATGATTCCTTACTTACTGGAGTCACGAGCACTGGTGACATGGCGGGCTGGAGCTTTATGAGATCTGTTTGAGCAGATGCACTGACAACTCTAGTGACGGTCTGGGAGAGGAGTATTTTTTTTCCACTTTGCTGTCGAGATTTACTGTTGATTTGGGGTGAATGTCCGACTTTGAGTGAAGCAGCAGTGGCGAGAAATGCGGGAGCAATCTTCACCACTGAGCTGCTATTGAACTCTGGCCACCACTGCTTGGCACTCACAGGCTGGCTATGTGGCGGGTTGTCTTTGGGGCTCTCCGAAGTTAAGAAGGACTTCACATTAACGGAAGCATATTTTGGTATATTTATGCTAATTCCAGTTTCTCCAATAGGTAAGGTCAGCTTTGTATTCTCATTTACACTACAGTATGCAACATTTTGAGAGCCTGGCTGCATCCCAGATGTTGAATAATTTGAAGGCAATTCACACTTCTTTTGACCAGAATAATTTGAAGTGTTCTTAGAAAGTTCTCTTGCATATCTGAGAGCCTCTCCCTTTGTTTCTGTTTGCTTGCCTTTGTTCAGGCAGTTAACAAGGGTCGGCTTTATCTGAGCATTTTGTGTTGTCAAATGGACAATACCACACCCACTCAGTGATGGTACTGTCCTGAAAGAAACTGTCTGGGGAATTTTTGCATTAGTATTGGTGTTTAACGTTTTGCAATGAGACTGTTGGGTGTTGGGACTGGTCTTGTGTAGGTGCGAGAGGCTGGTCACAGGCACGAGAAGAGCAACATCCTTACTTAGGTCTTTCTCTAGAACCTTGAGCAATAGAGGTCTGGGGAGGTGTTCACCTTTATTGATGTCCACACTGTAATCACTTCCACTTGTGTTTTTCAAAATGTGCTCTTGTGACTTTTCCAGTGGTTTATCCTCTCTTGCTTCTTCCGTATTACTAGTGGAGGGATCTACAGAGTTACTTGAAACACCGTCAGCAAAGTCTGCTGCACAATCAACTACCTTTTCGCCCTCTAAATCACCGAGCAGCGAGTCAAGCAGGTCATTGAAGTCACCAGCATTCATGTTGTCATCAAGCCACGGAGTTTTGGCAGAAATATTAGCAGAGGTAACCGGGGCTACTTTTACCTCATTGTCCGTGTCCACAGTGCATCCTTGTGCCCTTTCTTTTGCTACAACATCCTTTTCATCAACGCCACTTACTTCATAATATGGCAGCATCTTGCAAGCTTCATCTGGCTGTGTGTAAGCATTCATGTCATCCTCCTCTGAATCAATCAAGAAGTCAGTGAAGGTGGAGGGCATTGCAAGGCTGTCTCCCTCACCAAGAAGTGGTCTGGCCTCAACATGGGCTTGAGTCTGGCTGTCGGTAGTGGAATACGTTCTGCCGTTACTTAAATTGATATCAGTGGAATATTCTCCTAAAATGCTTCTATTTGCACTTGTCTTCAGTGTGCTCCTGCCATCAGAAAACCATACTGAATCTCTTGCACTGTCACCAGGCATTATTAAATTTGATTCGGTTTTAAGGCTTTCTTTTCTTTTATACTCCTCCACCATGCGGGCTGAAAAGTTTATATCTTGATGGAAGCTTGCAGAATCTTCATCATTGTATGGTGACACTGAGTTGAGGCCACGCCATCTGTCCCCTGGCTGAGGGTTCACGTGGCAGCTCTTGTCCTCCCTTTCTGGCGGGATGATCAATGGCACGGAGAACTTTGGGTCTTGGGCTGTCCACACCACCTGACTGTTCAGTGAGTGGGAGGCTGCCGCTGGTGCTGTTGTTACTCGTGAGTGAAGCTGAGGAACAAGTGAGCTGCTGAAAACTGACTGACCACCACCTCCAACACGTTGTACCTGGGCTGGCTGGGTAACCACTTGACATTCGTTCAGGACTCTTGTATTCTGGCTTGAAAGATATGACCCATTAGCCATGTTTCTCTCAGGCATCCCTCCACAATGAGAGGATAGGAGGGTTGAGGGAGGTTTTGTTCTGCCCTTTCCTGCCTCCAAGAATGAATCGAATGCAGAATTTCGGAGGAGGATCATAGCTTCTGTGTCGCCCGTATAATAAGAGCTTATGGTTGTAAAGGGCACAGTACAAGGAGTAGACACAGGCAGCATCGAGGGACCTCCACCAACTCCACCTGATGTTCCTGACGAACTTCCAGGTTTTGGCATGTTACTGTCTTTCTCTTGAGAGTTCAACTTCCTCTCCCCAAATGATGGTAGTGGAGGCAAAGCAGCGTCAATAATGTAGTTCACCTCTCCTGGCGTTATGCTGTACGTCTGATCACTGAGGCAGACAAAAGTGTTCTGCAGAGATGTTGCCTGTGAAGGGGAAGCCTCATCACTAGAGTGACTTCCTTTGCTCTGATGGACTTTGTTTGCATCAGTGCACAAGTTCTGGCCATGTTGCCCTTGCTGGTGGCTGTTGCCCTGTTGATCCACAGCATACCTGATGACATGCACCTGACTGTGCTGCTCCTTACAAATAGACAGTAGCATCGTGGGAGTCTCCTCTAACATAACAACCCTTTGGCACTTATCCTTGCTACCCATCGCTTCTGCCTCACCTCTCACCCCTTGCTGGCTGCTGTTGCTTCCTGAACATGAAGGATATTTTTTAAAAAGCTTCTGAGGAGTATTTGCTCTTCCTTGATAATGCATCACTGTGGGAGTCTCTTCTAACATGATGGCACTTGGGTAATTATCTATGTTACCTGTTGTTGCTGCCTCACCCCTCATTCTTTGCTTGTTGCTGCTGCTGCTTGTAAATGATGGATAGTCTTTAAGCAGCTCTGGAGGAGTGTTTGCTCCCCCTTCGAAATGCTTTCTAAGGTGTTTCTGTTTCTTGGACAGTGGGGAGGCCTCCACACACAATGAATTATACTGTGCAGTGCTTGGAAAAGCAAAAGGAGCAGGTTTGGTGCTGAGGAGAGTTTTAAGGTTCCTTTTTTTGGGAAGGATGTTGCAGGGCACAGTGATGCCCCAATCACTAGCTACAGGCATAGCCCACGTCACCCTCACATCCTGACAGCCACTCTGGAAGGGATAAACTTGGAGATTGAGGTCTTCGTAAAATATATTATTATTCTGGAGGAGGTGATCGCAGCTTCTGAGGTAATCTGAGTCTTCGTGCAACATATCA
The DNA here is from genome assembly GCF_024679095.1 of Eriocheir sinensis. Lineage (NCBI taxonomy): Eukaryota > Metazoa > Arthropoda > Malacostraca > Decapoda > Varunidae > Eriocheir > Eriocheir sinensis. The sequence continues at coordinate 975,949 of NC_066556.1, read as the reverse complement.
ACATTCTGGAAAAGGTGATCGCAGCTCTTCTGACGATCCGAGTCCTCTTGAAGCACAGCAACGCTCGGGGGGAGGTCACAGTTCCTCTTGTGACCTCTGCAGGGCTGTGCTGCAACTCCAGCAAGTACAGAAGAATTACTGGCCAGTCTCCTCAGTCTGGCCTGGTCCTGCAATAACACTGTCTGGCCCTCACAGCCCATCACCTCATTTTCAGCCGTCCCTTCACCCAGTGGGCACTCAGTTACCTCCCTGCCCATGCACTCTCCCAGCTTAGCCCCTGAGCTGTGTGTATGGCCTTTCCTCCCTGCCCACACCCTGTCAGCTGCTGAGGGCCCACAACCATGCCCACTCTCCGCACCCTGGGCACTCAGGGGGTTACCTCGGTCCACCCCCACACTGCCCTTGGTCTTCCTTACAGCCTTAGGCATTCTTGGTACCTGAAAACCAAAGCCTTAGTTGTTACATAACTTATACTCAGGGTCTATGAATGTCATTTATTGTATTTTTTGGCGTCGAAAACTCACCCCATTTTCAAGTCCTATATATCATAAATAAAGTCATGTACCTTGGGAGGGGATATCCAGCATACCAATATCACAAGGGAAACATTCCGCTATCCACCACAGAGGCAGAGAAAGACCTGGGAGTATATGTTACCAGGTTACCAGTGAAAGCCAAATCCTTGCCAATCGCAGCGGACGGGTTATAATATGTATTCCACTAACCTAGAAGTACAGGAGGACACATGGCTGCTCAAAAGACCTATCTACTCATTATCTGACCTTTCTATCCTTAAACCTATTCTCTGGTGTTACTTGAGACAAAAAATAGATAGAAAGTGAGGACACAGAAGGGTCTTTGATAGGCTTGCACCACTCCCTCATTCCCCATATAGAGTACACCTTACTGGGAGATAAAAAAAAGATATTCAATGCCTCTTCTACTTTCTGGTGTTACTTAATTGAGGCAAAAAGATGGAAACTGAGGGCACAGGAGGCTCTTTGAAAGGGTTGCTGCACCCCTCCATTAGTACACTCAACATTAGTATTACAACATGGAGTGGTGTGTTACTGATGAAGTATCCCATTTTCGCTCAATGATAAGGTGGTGATCCTGCCCTGTACTCACTGGTCTTCTCTACCTGGCCCTAATTACAGGTTTTGAGTGACCACCTGTCCTATGGGATGCTGGTCTTGTTGACTGCCATATTGCCAGAACATTGACTTGGTAAACTACGTCTTGCTGGAAATTCCCTTTATTCATCCTTCCATTTCTCATATTCTACTTAACCAACTGCAAAAGGTTTTTAATTGGCGTATTAGGGCATTGAAAAGAGGGAAGCATGTCAAGAACTGCATAGGTGGCGGCTTGGTGAAATGTCTCGGTTGAGATTTACTGTATGCACCCTTCCATACCTCGTTTCCTACTTAATCAACTGCTAGGTCTTTAATTGGCGTGTTAGGACATTGAAATGAGGGAAGAAGGTCAAGAACTGCGTAGGAAGGAGGTCATGTCCCTTCCGGCCAGCCCAAAGTGGATCAAAACACACATTCGTAAACTTTGACCAACCCTCAGCTAAAAATAAGGTTCTTTCACTCCTGCCAGCGCTCGAGCATCAATCATCGTTAGCCTGCAAGTTAGGGTGCAGCTTACCTGTAGTTCTGAGCAGCGTCCACCTTAATTAACCTTTCCCCGGCCTGTGAGTCACACCGCTGTCTCGAGACGCGGCGCGGAGGTGTCCGAGACTCGCTCCTTGATGGCTCCCTCCCTGCTCGCAACGGTACTACTTTACTGCAAGGGGGACTCGGAAAGCAAAGTGTGTGGGATAAGAGTCAAGGGGAAAGGCTAAAAGTGTGTAAACTGCAGATATAACATGTCTATTTAGAGTGAAGATACACTTTGTTAACGCGTTGTAGTATGTATATTATTTTGAAGGAAAGAAAGCCTAGCTCTGCTTATGTCAAATAAATGGCGGCTCATTGCTCGCAGTATTTGCACACTGGTTCAGCACCATGGCAAATTTACGTAGGTGGATCGCTTTGGCGTTGAAAGTATACAGGTGAGCCGTGCACCAGTGCATGCTTTCAGACAAGAAATTAAGTTTTTATTCCCCGTGCCAACGATTCCCGTACTCGCAACAAAAGTACAGTTGGCATGAGTGATTTACATATTGGTACAATTTGCCATAAGGTGTAAAGATTTCCCCCCCTCCCCGGCCCCTCTCTGCCCCTGCCCCTCCGCCACACGTCCTGGGGCGCGGGGCCGCGGCTCCGCCAATGGGGCGGCGGGGCGGCAAGAGCCGGGTTGTGGCTGGCCGAGCCGCGCACGCCGTGGGGTTGTGACTGGCCGAGCCGCGGCGGCCCTGCGCAGAACGGCCCAATGGCGGCACTGCACACCCCGGCATTTGTTTACATATTGGTGGAGGAGCCCAGGAGCACTGCACCTCGCTCATCTTTGTGCTGAAATCGACTTTTGAGACTTTTTCCCTGGCCCTCTCCACGTTGCCACGGTGGCGGAGAACAAGAAGTCTAGCATGTGAGTGCAGAGGGGGGCAGGGGCGCCGGCGGGGCACGGCACACGGACTTTGGCGCCGCGACCACTCCCGTCCCTGGCGGCGTCATGGCGCTCGTCAGTTTAATGCAATATTTATTCATTTTGAATGACCTGTAGCCTTGGGGAGCGAGGTGGAGGACCAGTGGTGTGGAGAGTTTCCGTGCACCGCGGGGGAGGGGGTCGTGCTGGCGGGGGCGGTTGGGCTGGTGCCTCCCCAGGCCAGGCTGAGTTCAGCAGCGCCCGCCGCGGCTGCCACAGGGGCACACACCAGACATGGGGCAGGGAGGGGGCCACTGACAACCAGCCACCTCCAGGGGCGTGAGGAGGAACCGGGGAGAGAGCCTGTCAGGCCCCCAGGCGGAGGGAGTGGTGTGGGAGTGAGGGCAGCAGGTGCAGTAAGCAGCAGGGCAAGGCTCCCATTATTAGGTCTACAAAATGTTGGCTAGACATTGGTGTTGTGAGGTCAATGATTAACTTTCTTCCAAGGGGGTAATTCATACCTTTGCTTTTTTGTAGAGAGTAACTACTGGTTGTCGCGCCTGTGTCGGCCCAAAGATTCTGTGTTTGTCATTGTTCCGTGGCCTTTTGCTCGTATGTTTTGCATCACTGGTAGAGATATTTCATGTACTTTTCAAACTATTTTTTGAAAGGAAAAGAATTACATTATTGACACATTCATAAAGATATCATCACCTTTTTGTAGATTTTAGACATAGAAATAATCATAAAAACTAGATGTGTAGTTTGCTTTAGGTCGTTCACATTGGTAGGAAAATATCTAGCAAGCCAGCTTTTAAGTGAAACATCCACTGTGGTATAAGCATTATGTAGATTTGTCCAAGTTGCAGTCACTCGCACCTCTCACACCTTTGGCACCTAACTTATTTACTTACGGTATCCACAATTATATGAAATTCAAGATGTCACATTGATTAAGGTATTGAGGCCTGTGGAAAAGGTGTGAAAAGAAGAGAGAAGGCTATTTCTACCACAAGAAAGGTGCACACCTTATTGCAACCCTGCTGCTGTCAAGGCCACTGGCAGACCCTTTCATATCAGAACACTAAACCCTCTACGTCACAGGAGCAATACTTGTTTATGTTTCCAAAATTGTTTTTTTCTGGAACACAGTTCCTATGGCTATGAATGATCATCCTCACCTCCCAGAGAAGTTAGAGAGAACCATTGTAGGGTTTTAAATTAATAGTTACAATAACAGATGCCAGTTTTTTACTGATTTTTATTCTCTACAACCACTGGACCAATATTTCCATTCAAGAAAGTTTTGCTGATACAAGTTTAAGGGATTGTAATTGTACTGTAATTTCAATACATCAGATCCTTTTCAAAGCTATAGAAGCCCTGTGATTGCTGGTATCCTGTACAACAGTATTAGATGAAGAAGTAGTTGACAAATATATAAATTATGTTGATAGATGGAGCAATATTTAAAAGTAATAGTATTTGAAACCATCCTATAAACTCCTCTGACATCTAGATGTGATTCAGTTTTGGGCTCCATCAGTCACCTTTAGGCTTGAATCATAAGATTTACATGACCAGAGTTGTAAACAGCATTGATAACTTGAGAGGATCATTTACTTGACTAAAACAAGCAACACTCATGGGCCTCATTTGACTATAATAAGCTCCTTTACTCAGATGGTGCACTGCTACCCCTCTAAACCTGCCTGCATGTATGAGCCAGAGACACAAGGGTTTTCTAGGTTCTTAGGAAGTGGAGCCACCTGGCTGCCTTGAGTGTTCATGGACTCCATTTAAATCTCATGAAAACAACTTAATCTTAAAAAATAATATATATGAGACAAATGACACAAATCAGCAACTGCAGTGTGAAAATATCAGAACAATGGCAACACACACTCCCTTGGCCGGTACCACGTGACCACAGTAGTTGCATACCATGAACGTACACCCCATCAGTCAATTTGGTCCGTGGAGCAAAGAGCTGTTCTTTCTTGTTTTGATGGCAGGATCAGTCCTGGACTAGATGGATGGTTCTTTTTGCTGTGTGACCACTTCCCTTAGATAGTCAAGGCTGGCTTGGCCTCCAACCCGGGGATATGAATGGGTTGTGTGCCTAGCTTAATATAGATGCTGTGTTGTAAGATCATAAGGCCCAATCTAGTTGGAAAAAAACAATGAAGGTTGGGTTTGTGAAACTTTTTCAGTCAATATCTGGAAGGGTCAGTTGTAATAATAATAATAATAGTTTTATTTCGCCCTGCGCCATGTATAAAAAAAAAAAGTAAACAATTGAAATTGAACGAGATACATTATATAAATGTGTGCATGTCTTGGTAAGAATTACCTCCACATTTTCCAGATGTTTAATTTATCCAAAGTATCCTTGTAGCCTTGACTGAATTAATTGGGATAACTGAGTGTTTACTGTATACAGCTAGTGGGTGAAGTACTTTTTCTTTATGTGTATAATGGGTGTCTCTAAAGCAAGAACCAAGTTTATTTTCACATATATATTAGATAGTTATTTCTTATGATTTAAATGAAAAATAACAAAGGAGGCAGCTTTCAGGTATGAGGCATTTTTCCTTAGAAGAGGCACAATTATTCATTTTAAGTAAATAAAAATATGCATATGGGTATATGCATCTTTCCTATTCATTTACACATTAAAACTAGGGGAAAATGGGAACTGCATTATGTTCTAAACAAAGAGTTCCTCTCTAATATGCATGACCTTTTAATTTACTGGGTTTATTTATGAGATTACTTTTGTTTTAGCAGTGCCAGTAAAAAGTGGAGGAATATAAAGAATATAAGAATTAGCTAGTTCATACATTTAAAAGTAGGACATGATAGGTAGGAAAGGGTTACATTTTCACAAATTTTGGCTATAAATGTGTTTCAGGACCAATTCGGACGAGGAGATGATAGCGTTGAGATGGAACAACCACCTCACCACGTTATCACAGCTTCTCTTCTCGCTACGGGAGGAGGTGAGTGTCCAGCAGAGGGTCTCATAGCTACCAGTATACACTGTTGAAGCTTTGCTGAACACTGAACTAAAATTAGTTAAGTAAATAGATTATAAATAGGTTAATGAAATGCCTTCCAACTAATCCTTTCGTCCTTCGACCAGGAAACCCTCATCGATGCCACACTGGCTTGTGATGGGAAACTGTTTCCTGCACACAAGTTTGTCCTCTCAATGTGCAGTGAATACTTCAAAGAAATGTTTACCACCAACCCCTGCAAACACCCTATTGGTGAGTGGCTGCCCTAGCTATTTTAGGGTCTAATTGGTCTTACTCAGTTTTATATGTTTATATATTCCTGTTGCATCTCTTCCATTTCACTACCATTCACTGTGAAACACTTATTTGTGCAAACACACACACACACACACAGAATGAAATAAAGTCAAAGCCAGCCTTCCTAGCACTAGCAAGTACCATTTTATGTAAGTTGCCATTTGCAACAGACATGCAGATGTTGCCTATTATTGTGTGACACTCACCCCACTTTGTGCTGGGCTGGCAGTGTACATGAAGGACGTGAAGAGCGAGGACATGGAGGCTCTACTAGACTTCATGTACCGAGGCGTGGTACACATACCCCAGGAGTCCCTCACCGGCCTGCTCAAGACTGCCGAGGGCCTTCAGGTACGGCTGTGAACCTACTCCTGTTGTGTGGCTTGTGGGCTTGTTCATTATTGTTAGGAGAATACTTATAATGGAACAATTAGGAAATGTTAATTAAATACAGTAACCTGAATAGGATTCTACTTTTACAGTAATTGTACAACACATCAGCAATAAAAAATGTTATCCCTTAGACGGCGGTGGAACCACATATAGATGGTCCAAAATTCAGTCAGTCAGTTTTGTATGGCAGAAATATAACAACACTTCCAGAGTGCAGTTGCATCTATATATAGACGATAGTTAAAACATCTATTATGTGACGTAAATATATTTATGCCACAGTCCTAAGGTCAGCAGTGACTATATATAGGCGATTAATTTTTTGGGGAGCTACTCTTCAATTACTGCTGCCGTCTAAGGGTCCTTCATGGAAATTATTTTTGTATAGACTATTTTTGTTTTTTGTTCGGCACAGATCCGCGGACTTGGAATGTTTGCGCGTGAGGCTGCAGCCCAGGAGAATGCCGGAATACCCACCTCAGACCGCTCAGTGGCGTCTGGAGCCCTGGAGCCCAACGTCATGATGAGTCCTGAGCGGAAGCGACCCTACGACATGGACCACTCCGAAGCCTCTCTGGTGAACTTCTCTGACGGGGAACTTGATGACCACCCACTCCACACCAGCACCTCCTCCAACACTCCCAAGAAGAGCAAATCCTCAGATGACGGCTCATCAGACATACCAGCGCCCATCCCCGACTTGCCGCGAGTCTCAGAAGACATGGTCAGTCTCTCAGGGATGTGTGGTTACCCTGCTTTGTCATTTCCTGCTTTGTGATTCCTTTGATACTTGATTCTTCTGTTTGTGTGTGTAACTCCCCTTCCTCACCCCAGCTGGACCTAGGAGGTGGAGTAAACATACCGGCCAGTGACTACTTTAAGTTTCGTCGCACCAACGCCAACCGTTACATCAACGATCTCCTCCGTTACTTTTTTCCCGTCGAAGTCCTCGCCTCTTCCTCTCTCACAGGCGGGGAGTGCTTCGCCAACAAAGACAAAGGACCCTCCAACAAGAACCAGCTCGACCCCTGCATCATCAGAGTCATCACACGTAAGTTCTGACACAATCCTTTAAATTTCTTATCTTATATTTTCAACTACTCGACTGTTTTAAGTCTTCTTCTTTAATCTGTTTGTCAGGTTCTACAGCAATGCAGATGTTGTTTGTTTGCCATTATGAGGAATACAGACCAACATGAACACTCCACTCCATTTCAGATGATGCAATACGGAACTTTCCCGCCATAGACGAGAAGCAGGTGAGAAATGCAATACGTCGTAAGCTCAACACAGAATCCCGCATCTACCGCAGTCAGGAAAAATTTGGGGGTACTATCAAGCGCAGTGGAATTCCGAGGCGGCGCAGCAGGTTTGCGGAGTCCCCTCGGGCCCTGGTGTCTATTGAAAAGTCTGCCGACCGGGAGAAAGACAAGGGGCCACCAATGGTGACGCCGAATGTCACTGTAGAGAAGGCACCATCGAAGGACTCCAGGAGACCCACCTATGGCCAGACCCAGCAGCAAGACAAGGATGGGAAGAGAGAAGATGCCTCATCTTACTTCGGTAGGCAAGACAAAACAGCCCCAAGGCTTAGTGATCAGGCTCAGCCATCTAACTCAGCAACCCCAACCCCTGTGGCTACACCCAGCCTCCCCTCCTCATCCTCCTCCCCTGCCACCATTGCAGACAAGACGTTTAAGCTCTGTCACGAGAACCTGGTGAAGGCCGAGCTGCCCGCTGCCACTCAGTACCTGCCGCAGGAGTACTCGTACCCCACGGTAATGCCGCCGCATGTCAGTCAGGCCTACCTCCCCCACCACATGGCTGCAGCCGACCCCACGTACCTGCGTCGACTAGAGATGAGCCAGGGAGCTCCACACCCTGCAGCGCTCTCCTACACGTATCCACACGCCACCTTACCCACTTCAGAGTCCATGGAGCCCAGTCTGCACATGTAGTGAGGTTTGTCTGTCTCTTTCTTCAAATTCCAGTGCAAATTTACAAAATATGAAAGTTTTTATATTCACACAGGTGAGGATCTCTGCCACAGAGCCAAGAAGTCACTTGTACTTGTTATTCATGCCACATTTTTGATGCATGAAAGATCTGATTTATGCAATTCTTTTTTAAATATTTATTTAAAAGTTTACTATGTGATATGGAATTTTCTCTTAAAAATTTTAGGAATTTCACAGATCATGTTTGGTTTCATATCAAATAGGTTGAATTAATAACTCCAAGTGATGCTTAGTGTCAGGAACTGTAGATAACTGGTCAATAGGACTGTCAATAAGATTTTATACTTAATTTTATACAGCCTTTGACAAATCCAGTGTGAAGAGGGAAATATTTATATTCCTAATTAATGTTTGTATTTTTTTTCTCAGAATCCTGTTACTTTACTTTGTTAGTCACTCTTTAGGGATGCAATAAGGATCACCTTTATTGACCTGTTTGGTAAACATCTAACATGACCATCTCTGTGACTAAGCCAATGTTCAGTTTTAGGGAGCCCCAACTTACCCAATGTTCTTCTTCAGTATAGTCTATTCATTTGGGCAAGGCCACTCACGGTAGCTTAGTCCCAGCGACTCCACTTCCCCCTTCTGGCTGGGTAGCTCCAAGCTGGGTGATGTAACCTATATTTGTCATGTTAAGTAGTCAACATAAAATGGTAAGTAGTAATAATAAAATGTTAAGTAGTCAACATAAAATGCATAATTAAATTAAATCACCTTGGGCAGTGCTTGAACAGTTTGTGTTAGAAGTGCATTTTATGTTGACTAAACATTTTATTATTACTACTTACCATTTTATGTTGACTACTTAACATGACAAGAAGGTTACATCATCCAGCTCGGAGCTACCCAGCCAGAAGGGGGAAGTGGAGTCGCTGGGACTAAGCTAACATGAGTGGCCTTGCCCAAATGAATAGACTATATTAGTACATAACATGACCAGGAACCAAGAGCCTTTGAGGCGTGTGGTGCCCCTCCCTGCAAGTTACAACTAGGGTGATGCCCTGTTGTATTTCCTGGTAGCCAGTGATTAGCCTCCTCTCTTAAAGTTGAATCCTGTATATAATGAAAATCATCGGTAGAGGCTTCATTAATATCTTATCATTGAATACTACTACTCTCATTAGCATTCCAAATTTAACACTAAGGTGTATGGGGACAATTCATCACTGGCCTGGGGAGCGAGGAGGTGTGCCACCTGGCTTGAAGGTGTTGATTCTGAGCCATAACTTCATTATGTTTGTTTGAGAGGAGATAGTTCTCAACATATCTTTGCACATAAACCAGCATATGGTCTTGCAAATGAATATATTTCAAAAGTTTCATCAGGGTGGAAAAAAACTTGGTACGTTAGCATGCTTCACAGTTAATACAGAGCTTACCACAGAGAGTCTGGAGAGACATGGGGTCAGGACAGGGCGAGAGGAAGCTGTCTGAGCACTGCCAGCGGGGAGCCACTAGAGAAGGGACGGAAGAGTGTGACGTGTGTTTTATAATGGTTATAATTTTGGCATGTTTTCTGCCTTCCATTCTGGCACTCCATCTGCAGTTACGGATGTGGTAATGTGGAACTTGTATGTATTTATTTGTTTTATGTATGTTTATTCTAAGAATTATATTAATCCTAATAGTGCTTACAATCATTACCATTTTTTTGTTTTGTCACTTTTCGATCACATAGTCCATCCATCAACTGTAAAAGTCTCCACTTGTCACTGTTCACCCAAACTTTGTCCTTCATATTTGCTTTCTGTTAAACTTTGTTGCAGACATGTGTTGACTACAGTTGAGTTAGAGATAGAGTACAAGATCACCTTCCTGCTACATAGTTTCACAATGTACATATCTTTGAGTTCATTAACCAGTAGCCTGTTTGTCTGAGCACCAAATCTGTATTTATTTTTATCCTCCTGAACTTCATTAACAGGAGACTCACCTGCACCTTGCATGTTTACCTAACTCTCAATCTCAAAATTGGAACACTGTACTTTTTTACCTAATGTTCTCTTAATCATGTGTTGCTCAGTTTCTCAGTTGCTAAGTGACACCCTACGTTTGAAAATACCCCAGTGTTAAGTAATGGCTTTAATGTACTTTACAATACTATCTTTTCTTTTCTTTTTTACTTGTTGAAAGTACTGTTGCCTTCTGTCATAGTATGACTAAACTGAGAGGTGGTCCTGTGGTCCTGTGGCCTGACCAGCAGCCCTTCCCAGCCCCACACCCTCAGCCCAGGCACAGTGAGAGTCTGTACTTTGTTAGCACTTTGTTTTTGTTGGGTAGTGTGCAGTTCAGAGAAAATTGGTGAATATATGTAATATTAAGATTGTATGAGAGTAGTATGCATGTGATATTTGGCATGTGTGTGTGGGGGGGCATATAGCAAAGTTGTTGTGAACCATCTGTTGGCATCACCAAGGACACTGACGTTTTTGCTGATGATGCCGTACTTATGGAATGGCTGGAGGTTCTGGTGATGGCTCTCAAAGTATGCATGGGGAGGTGAAGCCAGTGGGACTGAAGGCCTCCTGGGCCAAAACCAAGGTCCAGGTATTTGGAGGCTTGCTGGAACATAGTTCAGTCTGTTCATGCATATGGTGAGCACACTGAGGTCACTAAAACCTCACATACCTTGGCAGCATAGTGCAAAACAAAGATGGGTTTTACCAGGAAGTCACTCGATGGATTGGCTTGGCCCACTTTATTATGGACTCGCTCAACATGAGTACACGGCATTGTCGATATCTATGGAGACCAGACAATGATTCAGATCTTTACGTCACTTGTGATCCCTGTCTTACTGCATGGCTGTGAGACATGGACACTGAAGAGTGACTTGGAGAGGCGTGTAGATGCCTCTGGTACCAAGTACCTTCACAGGGTCATGGGATATCGCTGGAATGACTTGTGCTGAACCAGCGACTTCTTGATGAAACTGAATTGAGGCCCGTTACCAGCTTAGTCTTTGAATGCCAACTCTGGCAATATGGGCATGTGGCATGCTTCCTGCTCATAGGGTTGTTTCTGTATGAGACAACCCTGACTGGAGGAGACCAAGGGAACACCCACATAACTCATGGCTGGGGCAATTTGATCGACCCTACCGAGTGGGGCCTGAAATGGAAAGGGTAGCTGCGTGGAGGCTTGCTTCAGGGGATTGTCGGGAGTGGAGGCTGCGGGTGAATGAAGCAATGCACCACCTGGCATATGCTCCCTGTTAGTGTGTGTGTGTGTGTGTGTGTGTGTGTGTGCACATTTCAGTCATCAGATCTGCCTCACATGTACATCAAACACTGTACACTAGAAAAGGGCTGCTATTAATCTTAACCTTATTCTCACCCAGTGTTGCATGACCGATGGAACACTACAGTCATCATATTGGTGCTGTATCTGGTATTGCTTGGAGTATCTAGCCAGGTCTCTGTATATTCTTGTGTCCAGATCTTTACATATATTTCTACATTTCTATCAGCCTTTTCCTACTGCGAGGAGTGTGGGTCGGAGTGAGGGCTGTGGCTAGTGATCAGTGTGGGTGTGAGAGGGGGCCGGTGCAAGTCACAGGCAGGGGTTGAAAGGGTTGGGTTTCTTTTGAATATATATTATATCTGCATTTTCCATAAGAGCACATTTTACAGAGGTTATAACATTATGAGCAAGTTATTTAAGTTACTTCTACCATTTGTGAACTTTTATCTTAAGAACCTGCATACTATGTATGTAAGCCTTTGTACATAGTCTCTTCCTTCACATCCATTGCTGTACTCTTTAAGTTGTTAGCATTATAGCGAGAGTTGTAGTGGTAGTCACATTTTCTCATGATGTGTGTGTCAGGGATCAGCCCAGTTATTACGTTAGTATTCGTGTGCCTAAAATTACTACAAAAATAAAATCTTTCATTCACCTGCCTCTTACATGCTACATTCTAGTATTAAGACTAACAAGCTCACTTAGGTTGGTCTCACTAGAACTCCTGCAGCTATGACCCTAACTTGTAGGGGACCTGGTAGTGATGGGGGCAGCAGTGCAGCTAAATTTCCTGCTGTATAGAGATGACTGACCCCCTCAAGGGAGTAGCTACAACTGTGAACAACTACATCCCCCACTACTGGGATTAATCTAACGATAGATTGAAGCCTAACATTTTTTTTTAGCATGAGAAAATTGCGATATCACTACTGACACAAAGGGTCCTTCAAGCTCACTAGAATGTAAGTGAAGAGCAGCTATGCAACCCAGCCTACCTGTCAGTCATGTTCATGCAGAGGCAGTTGTGTTGCTCAATCACATAAAATGTTGTCCTTGACAAGTAAGGGTCACTTTACCACCAAGAAGAACCCAATCTGTTGGCAACATGGTGGCATGGGCATTAAAAGATTATCTCTGGATTTGACTTTATTGTGTAAAAGAAAAATGTCACTGTAGATAAAGAATTTACACTGTACATATATACATACATGTTGGTGATGGAGATTCTAATAAACATTACAGTAGAAAATATTAATGGATAATTACAAAATTCTAACTACCCACCAACATCCATGAAAATAATGTTATCTTGTCTTCAAAATTTGATAAGTAATTAATATTTTGTAACTATATTCATGCTGCTCAGAATGTCTGTAAATGCTTGTAATATACATCCTTATTAACCTTCTGTATCACAGTCTCCCAAGTATTCAACTATAGATCATTTTCTTTATCAAGGCAAAAATGCACTCATTCACAGAGGAGCCCCTTATTCACAAAGTTTCCTGCTACCTTACTGCTTGGACAGACCATGTCCAAACACATAATTTTATTTGAAAAAATTACCAGGTGAAGTGAACCATCACTTAACTGCTAACTCAAGTTTCTTCCTCCATTATATGCTGTATTAATTAAAAATGACGAGTAGAGATCATTGAATAGTGTGCTGGGAAGTCTCAATTTGTTGACGTCAGTCGCCCGAGTCAGCAACACAAGCATTGGATAAGATAATTACATATTTTCTTGTATTTAGTGCAACTGTCCTAATCTGCATCAAAATATGTAAAAAAAAAAAAAAAAAAAAAAATACATATGAAGTAGTGTGCATCCAAACACATGCTTGTGTTGCTTGCAGTGGCAACTTGAGCAACTGATAACAGATTGAGGCTTACCAGCACATTACTCAATATCTACTTGCCATTATTTTTAATTGAAATAACAAGTTGCAGAGGGAGAAACTTGTGTCAGTAAATATGTATTGGTTCACATTACCTGGCAACTATTTCAAGTAAAATGATGTACTTGAACATCGTCTATTCGACCAATCAAGTAGCAGGAAACTTTACGTGGAAAAAGGGCCCCTGTGGGTGAGTTCACTTTTGTCTCGATAAAAAAAAATTACATAAGGTGAGTATATAGAATATTTAACACGTGGCAAAGGAACCTTCTCTACCCGCACCACCAGTTGACTGCAAAGGAAGACAGCCACCACGATATGCTATGTAAGGCCTTGTATGGAAGACATTCAGAGGGATAAGAAAGTTCCCTTTTCAATGAGATGAAAATCACTGATCTTTTGCCACAGAAAAAAAGAACTGACATACATTAACTTAATCAGAAAAGAAAGATGACAAAGCACATTTAGAAATCCAAACACTATAAATTGCCTACATACAAAGTTAAGAGTACCTTCTGTAGGACGTGACTGCCATTCACTGTGCAAACATCATCTGTGGTCCATATGCAAGACCTTAGGGTTTGTGGACTGAGCCAAGCAACTCAAAACTGTCTGCATCTGTGCCAGCTTTTCCTTCAAGGCCAATGGCAAGTTGTCCTTGACCGAGTAGGTGGAGGAGGCACCGGAGGCCTCTGTGAACATCACTCTCGGGGAGTTGCTGCTCACCTGCACACGACTGCCATCCAGGTACTCCACCAACACCTCTCCGTCGCTTCCCTGTTGATTATAGACAATTTATTTTGGGGTTTTACTTGAATATTATTAATGGAAGATATTATCCATCTGGGAAACTATAGGTAAGTCTTCGATGGCAGAAGCCTTCACAGTGTATTTTGCAAATACACAATTCTCACACTTGGGTACTCCCACGTGGCACTGGGTCTTACCTTTGATGCCCAGCCAATGTTCTGGATGTACACACGAACTGGCGAGGTCTTCGGTGGCTCTGCTGACTGTGCTGGGATGTTACTGGGGAGGTGGGGGGCAAGGGGTGCCCTGATCAAGGGAGGCACACCACTGGCATGTACACTGGCCAAAGACCCTTCAAATGACCCAAGCTGAAAGGGAATAACAAAAGCTCAATATCATGTTCTCAAAATAATTTTTATCATTATTGGAGGTAGTTTGTAGGATGTTGCAGGAGGAGCACATATTGGAAATATTAGTCAGAGCATTCTAAAAATTGGGAAAAAAGGCAAGCCTTAAACTCCCCATGGCCTTGACTTGGTGATTCCCTTCTTTGACATCTTCTGTGGCAAAGGAGGAGTTATAACAGGTATATCATTTAAAGACCATGTGCTCTAAGGTGTGGTCCCTGTATATGGCAAAGATGTCCATAAAGGCATGGCTAAAAAAAAAAGCTTCAACATGGAATCAATACCGTGGTAATGGAGAATGAAACTTGTAGTATTTAGGCACAACTCAAACAATATTACCTGAGCCATAATGTTTTGTGGAGACCGGAAAGACTGCAGTGATGTTGGGGAACGATTTTCCTTGTCATCGCTGGCGTGTCCTCTGCTTCTGGTGGACTCTGGAGGGGAGATGGTGGCTGAGGGCGGCCTGGACCCCATGATGACGGGGAAGCAACTCAACTCAGTCTTGTTGGCGAGGTCATCCAACACTTGTTCCAGATGCCGGCAGTGACTGTGGACCTGAAGACAAATTGGCATACTATCATGCAGAAACAAACATAGGAAGTCACTGTGGGAGAGACAGAGAGAGAGAATGTGGTATGCAAATAATTCCACCTTGTAGGTACCTCTTTGAAGTGTGAGAGGAGTGGCTGGAGGTGGAGTGGCAGTGCCTTTGAAGCTGCCGAATGAGATATGCTGTGAGAGACTCCACTTGTTTCCCTCACCACCACACCATTACTGCTGTGGGTTATCTTGGTGCCTGGGGGATGAGAAGCCATTAACGTTGTTGCTTAGAAATAGGACGTGTAATGTTGGCATGGTGTGAAGATGAAAAATTGAGAGTAAGAGAAACCATTAACACTGTTGCTTAGAAATAGGCCGTGTAATGTTGGCATGGCGTGAAGATGAAAAATTGAGAGTAAGAGAAACCATTAACATTGTTGCTTAGAAATAGGCTGTGTAATGTTGGCATGGTGTGAAGATGAAAAATTGAGAGTAAGAGCTGTGAAGAGGGATATGCTGAGTAGAAGTAAAAGTGGTGTTTGGAGAATTGATGGGGTAAGGAATAATGATGTGAGAAAAAGGTGTGCTGTGACAAAATCAATAGACCAGAGAGTGAGGGAAAGCCTATGATAGTATGGTTACATGGAGAGAATGGAGATGTGTGGAGAAAATGGCGTACGTATCTGAGTTAGGGAAAGAGACAGAAAAGTTTGCCCCCCCCAAAAAAAGGTATGTGGGAGTTAAAGAAATACAGAAAAGTTTGCCAAAAAATAGGAATGTGAGAGTTAAAGAAATACAGAAAAGTTTGCCAAAAAATAGGAATGTGAGAGTTAAAGAAATACAGAAAAGTTTGCCAAAAAATAGGAATGTGAGTTAAAAAAAATACAGAAAAGTTTGCCAAAAAATAGGAAGGTACGTGGGAGTTAGAGAATGAGACAGAAGTTTGCGAAAAAATAGGTATGATTTCCCATATTTCGTCCTTACCATGGTAGAACTGTCCTACAAAGTCTGGGTCAGGGGAGTTCTCCATGAGGTAGAACTTGGCCTGCTCACTGTAGTAGGTGATCTTGGTGGTTCTTGATCTCAGCAGCTTCACAAACCTAGAATATTAAGTGACTTTTAATTCTTTCTCTTAGACTGCAGATTCATTTTGGAGTACTTAACCCCTTGACTGCAGATTTCCTATAAGAAGACATCACCAAGCTACAGAAATGGAACAAAAAGTGGCTGCTACAATTCAATGAAGAAAAATGTAAAGTCCTGCACCTTGGGAGGGGATATCCAGCATACCAATACCGCATGGGGAAACGCTCCACCATCCACCACAGAGACAGAGAAAGACCTAGGAGCATTTGTTACCAGGCTACCAGTGAAGGCCAAATCTGTGCCAATCGCAGTGGATGGTTCAAGACAAAAAGTATCCAACTCCTCTTAGTAAAGATGTAATGTAGCCATGATCATGACATACCTTGCAGCTGCCTTGTACTTGGCCCAGTACTTGGCAGGAAGGTTCTCAAAGGAGTATATGAGATCTGCCCCTTCCTCAGGCAGCGGCAGCGGGGACTCGCCTGGCGCTGACCCCGAACCACCATTTGGGCGATAAATGACGATCTAGGGGGCACCAAGGACATAAATATTAATTACTTACGGGATGCTGCCTGCCTTCCATTGTGCCTCACCTTCCCTAAACATATATATTTTCATTCTATTAGTTGTGAGTTCTGTGCCTTAACACTTCCATTCTCTACTCTCTCTTACGTCATCTGTATCATACCTCCTTGCTGCCCTTCTCTTCAGATCCATAGTTACTGATAAATGTCTTCTCCCCAGACATAAGTACCACTCATTTAAAGAGAAAGATTGCTGACAAAAGAAATTTAGACATTTAGATTCACTCTCAGAAAAAAAAAAAAAAAAAAAAAAAAAGATTAAGTCCTACTGTATGTCTTTAAAAACTAACCTTAAAGGGCAAAAATGGATATGCAAAGTGAAAGGCATCATCTTGAATATTAAGACTAATACTGACTCAGGGATAGAGCAAAGAACTAAGAGGGAGGTCCTACCCTCAAGCCATCAGGGGAAATCCTGCAGATGTCATCCACGAGCTCCTGGTTGTGGCGGACGCTGAGGTGCTCCAGACACACTTCTCCATTATCCAAGATATTCAGGAAGTACTTGTTGCTCCGGAAGCGCACCTTCTTCAGCCGACGGGAGGACAGCGGGGAGGCCTGCTCTCTGAGAGTCTGGCTCCCACTGGAGGACTTTTTGGGGGTGACTGGGTGCTTGGGGTTGCTGGGCTGCTGAGTGCTGCCCAAGGCACTGGCATCACTTCTGGCTGGTGTGTTGTGAGGTACAGAAGGGATGTCACTCAGCATGTTGCTGTACATCCCACTGGCTGACTGAGCACTGTCCTCACCCTTACTTGGTGGCTTGGCTCCCTTGCCTTGAGAGCTGCTTGAGACACGAGTGTAGCCAGAGTGAGAGTCCTGATCACCCCTCCAGCCTCGGTTGTCTGTCCTGGTGTGTGTTGGTCTATTGCTGCAGGATATGGTTGATGAATGCCACTCCTCACACTCACATGACCTGTGATGGGAGCTTTGTGAGCAGGGGTGAGTCCTGTCTCTGTAGGCTTCATTAGATCGGTCCCTTGCACTGGGATGCTTGGGGTCTCTCACCCTGATGTTGGTGGGATCTCTTGGCCTTTCCTTGAATCTTTCCAGTGACCTGCTTCTGTGAGAGTGGCCATGCCTCTCCCTGCCTGTGTCTTTCAGTCTGTCCTGTGAATAGTCATGACTCCTTGATGCACTCACAGGTCTTTCTCTACACCTAGTATTGTATGCATGTTGAGGGTCTTCCCTCTGGTAACCATCTGCAGCTCCCAGTAAGTCCCTTGACCCACTGGCTGCATCTACATTATATTTCTGTGAATACACTGAGTCATGACTGGATTCAGATGTGTGACTCTGCTGGGTAGTGAGTCTTCCATAAGATTCAGAGGGACCATGGTTGCTCTGGTACTGTGCTTGAGATGCATCACTGTAATAACCACCAGGCATGTTTGAGGTGTCCCTGCTGTGAGCATCTCTCTCTAAGGACCTTGATTTCTTGGGAGATCGGCCACAGCTTTGTCTGGGTCCCCTGTGGTCACTAGTTTTGGCTCTGGCTGTGCTGGATGTGCTGCTGCTTGAGTGGTGAGAAGCTGACTTATCCTCACAAGAGCTGGAGGAGCAGTGCTTTGGCTCAGAGGTGTGCTGGTGCTGGTGCTGTCTGTGTCGCTCCTCGTACACATCCCGCTCCCTTCTGGCTGGAGGAGGGATGGAAGGAGGAGGAAAGGCAAAGTCTTCTCCACGCCTCAAAGAAGGAAGGGGTGTGAATTTCCTCTTGAGGCTGTCAATGATGCCAGCATTTGGGGGAAGGAGGTCCCTTGGGCTGTAAATAATCATAAATGGGTGTCACATCTCAGACAACAAAACTAATTGTAAATATGTGAAATAAAGGTAATTTTTAATGACTGGCAAGATGAGCACTGATGATAGTAAAAACATAATATAAAATCTTAATTGAAAACTAAAAGAAATAGTGGTCAATGCTGATACTGAAGACATACTATAAACATTTATGAAATAGTAGAAATTATAGCTACCAATACTAATAGAGAAAAAATGTAAAAATTCAAGGAAAACCACAAGAAATTATGATACTGATGGCATACTGAACAATGTTATGAAAAGCAATATCACCTTGACTTCATCCTGACCGGCGGTGATGGAGGGTGTCTGGGGCGCAGCTCACTGTGGGTGCTGCCTGGGGGGTGATGCCCCGAGGGTTGGCCAGGGCCCTCAGACCACTCAGTTTCTGATATGGCCGTGAGTGGGGCGCGGGTGTGGTGCGTGGTGGCAACAGTTGTCATGGTGTACATTCCACTGTCACACATCCGGGATGCATCTGTCTTGCCACCGCCTGTCATGAAGGGATGGCTCGGCACCAGCTCCAGCTTGATCCTCTCTTTGGGGTTCTTCTGAAGGCAATCAGCTATGAGGGACCGAGCCTCAGCGGAGACATAGCTTGGAACCTGAGAGGGAATAATGAGTGCTTATAACCTTGTAAACATGACTATTTGCCGTAATTAAGAAAAGGAAAGCAAAATTTTGTTTTTAACAAAAAGTAAGATGCTACGCTGGCAAAAAACTAAGGTAATGAGAAAATTTCTGAGTAAAAATAAGTATATTTTTTTCTAAACAAGAAAGTCTTGATGTGCATAGGATATAAATATGCAACTGGCCTTGACAAAACTTATGAGTCACTGATATAGTTTCCTCACCTTGTAATCTCCCATGACCACTTTAGTGAAGATGGACTCCTTGAGGCCTTTGGTGTCAAAGGGCGGGTGGCCCACCAGCATGATGAACAGCATGCACCCCAGGCTCCACACGTCAGACTCCAGCCCGTGGGAACTGCGGGTCACCACTTCAGGGCTGGTGAGGATTGTGTTTAAAAAATTAACAAACATTCAGTTGCCACAGTTCAAGATGATATCACTTTTATCTTTCCAGTTTATACAATTAAGGAGGGGAAAAAGTCATGGTGCAGTGGTATGTAACTGTCAAAAATTAATCATATAGGTTAATGGTTTTACAGTATGAACTTAAAATGAGTCGTATAAGTACTTTAATGGTTGAAATCTTTATCCTGTATGACACAAACTAGCCTGTTGCCATTAGAGTTATGGACTGCTAAAATACATGGAGCTACGGACAGTGAATTCTTTCTCTAAGTGACTCAAAACATCATCATCAGAGTATAGAAGCAGACTCTTGTACCTCCCCTCCAAGACTCAAGGCAGCCCACCTGATGTAGTTCGGGGTGCCACACATGGTGGTGTGGCGGTCGTCGGGGCGCAGAAGCTGAGTGGCCAGCCCAAAGTCAGCAATCTTGACATGATGTTGAGTGTCGAGGAGGATGTTGGAGAGGGTCAGGTCACGGTGGATGATGGCCTTGGAGTGGAGGTACAGCATGCCATCTATGATCTGCCGCAGGTACTCACGGGCTGCTCAGAACGGGATTAGAGAAAGCAGTGTGAGAGGTGATGGCTATTGCTCTGGGTTAAGGGTGGGTATTAACCCCTTGACTGCAGATTTCCTACAAGAAGACATCACCAAGCTACAGGAATGGAACAAAAAGTGGCTGCTACAATTCAATGAAGAAAAATGTAAAGTCATGCACCTTGGGAGGGGATATCCACCATACCAGTACCACATGGGAAACACTCCACTATCCACCACAGAGGCACCTGGGAGTATATGTTACCAGGCTACCAGTTAAATCCAAATCCGTCCCAATTGCAGTGGACGGGTTAATACTAACTTTATGATCTACCCTCAAAATACAGGGGTGCATCCTCCTCAGCATGGGTTAAGTCCAAGTAAAGAGATCTCATAGAAAAAGCAGTTACAGGATCCTGCCAGAACAAACACAACACAGCATCAGAAAACTAGTCTCTTATCTCACCTTCACTCTCAGTCAGCACACGTCCGAGGTTCTTGAGGTGTTTCTGCAGTTCACCCTTGACGCAGAGCTCAAGGATGAGGTAGACATGGTGGTGGTCCTCAAAGAAGGTGTACAGCTGGAGGATGGATGGGTGGCTGAGGCGGGAGTGGATGGTCACCTCCTGCCGCACCCGATTGATCAGCCCGCCCGCTGTGATCTGGCTTTTGTTGATCTGGTGTTAAGGGTGTGATTGTTAGGCTGGAGCAGAGTAATGGTATTTTCTTTTAGCTTTTTTATATAGTAAAGAGACAGGCTAAGGGTCGGAAAAAAGCATGTTGTTTCTATGACAACAGAATAATTCAATAAAATCATATATCTTAGAATTTTTGTTTTAATTTTTCCAATTTTTGCCCATCTTACAATTATTTCTTTATTTTCTCAACAATTTGATTATTAGAGTGAG
This sequence comes from Eriocheir sinensis, assembly GCF_024679095.1. NCBI lineage: Eukaryota > Metazoa > Arthropoda > Malacostraca > Decapoda > Varunidae > Eriocheir > Eriocheir sinensis. Next base: position 954,896 of record NC_066556.1, on the reverse strand, counting down.
TTATGGTTATATCTTTTTACCCCTTAGAATTTTGTACTTTCATAAATACTCTTTGTTTTTTGTATTAGATTATTGATAATTGGGTTATTATGGGACTAGATCAAGGTGATGTCTTTTCATTCTACTAGGGTACCTTTTATTATTTGGGTGAAGTAAAGCAAAGCACTGTCTCCCCACACTCACCTTCTTGACCGCCACGTCCCTGCCAGTGTTGCGGCATCGTGCATGGTACACCGTCGCAAAGCCGCCCTTCCCCAGCTGCTCTCCAACATCAAAGTCCTGTGTGAGGCAGACATGATCATCAGCTTTTATTTTGTATTGTCTTATACCCACGTGTTTCTAGGTGACGTAGATCATTCATCCATCTTGACCGCCAGATCTCTTTATAAACATTCAGAGCCCCCGCTTAATCTAACATAGTAATCTATTGTCTCTTAAAATAGTCACCCATATCAACAAATTTGTTTTAGTGCTTTCTTAGCTGGTTTCAGGTGAAAAGAATAACCTCCACAAATAAACTCATCATATTTAACCTGAAAATGAATAGCCTATATTCACCAAAACAACTGTTCAATTCTGCTAAACAACAATCCTAGAACTTCCTTTGTTAAAAGTCTATATTAAAAAGTTATACACTAAATTACAGCATAGTATTTAAGGTACTGTCTGCTTTTTGCTGGTACAGAGCTTACCAGGCTTTTTGTTTGTTCTTTTTGTTGCCTTTGAGATGCTTCCATTGCTGTAAAAAATCTACCCACAACACAAACTGAGATATGCTCCCTGTCCAAACATACCTTCTCACGACTAACTATAATTCCTTACATCAAAAGCCAACATTCAACAGGTATAGGTTTAATTTCAGCATTTCTCAAGTATTCCACCCCATTCATGACCCACACCAGTAACCTACAAAGTCTGTCCCTCTGCCCTTACATATCTCTACCATTTCCTCCCGCCCACCTGTAACGTCTTACATCAGAAGCTTGCATTTAACAGGTATACATTTAATTACAGCATACACATGACTCATTCGTAACCTGCAAAGCCTGTCCCTAGCTCCACCGACCCCCCCCTTCAAGCCCTTCCTGTGACTTCCAATATTAAAGCCCAGCAATCAACAGGTAAGCCATAAATTAGAATATATATAAGGCAGTTTAAACTACTAATAAATAATTCCTAACCTACGAAGCTTGTCCCTGGCTCCATCCACCCCGCCTTCACGCACTCCCACCCATTTTTCACCCCTTCCTGTGACTTCCAATATTAAAGCCCAGCAATCAACAGGTACGCCATAAATTAGAATATATATAAGGCAATTTAAACTACTACTAATTCCTTACCTACGAAGCTAGTCCCTGGCTCCACCCACCCCGCCTTCACGCTCCCACCCAGCTTTCACCCTTCCCTGTTCTTTAATATATTAACTGCAATCCTTCATAAATAAATTATATTATAATATATAAGCCCGCCCTCCCCGCCCCTCACATTAATAACGGCGGCGCCTCACCTCGATCGAGCTTCCAATAGCATTTCTTTGGTTCATTCTCCTTCACCTGTTGCATGTTATCGACCAATTTCCTGGACCATGACGCCGCGTCCCGCCATGTTTATGTTTTTGTATTTCCCACCTGTGATGAGCAATGCGCCGTGATTGGTTCTCTGGGCGCCGTGACAGCCAATGATAATCCAGGTCTTGTTTAAATTCTCAGCTCTGATTGGTCGTCACTCACTCCCGTATGTTCTGTGTAGCCAATGGGAGGAAAGCTCACAGGTCGATGGCAGGAAGCAAGAGACTCGTTTCACGGATATAGGGGAGGAACGAATTTAATGTTTTCTAGAAATTATTCGAAATTAGGTAACGAAAAACAGCAACTATTGGCAGTATCTGATAAAGAAATCTTGACTTTCTATAAGCCAGTGTAAGGTTGGGATAAGAAAGTACTTCCATGGCAGAATGAACATATTGGATTTTTACCGCTGATCTCTGCTTTGTTCTACCATTTTCTTTCAAAGCAGCATAACAAAGGTGGTATTGATGCATGGCGCTTACGATTGCTGAATTTCACTGTCATATGTTTCTGGTGAATCCAAAATTTTGAAAGATCCTCCTCCTCACATTCAATAACTATAATCTCAAGATATTTAGAAATACTTCACCTCAGCATTGCATTACATCAAACTTTACTTATATAACTTAAACTTGGAGGTATTTCCTTTGAGCAAACATCGAGAGAAAAAATAAAACGTGTAGAACAGTCTAGAAGCATCCAGATATTTCCAGATGGATGAATGGAACGCATAACACAACGGAAGAACACTGGAAGGGCCTATACATCTCATCTAAGATACTATAAAAATAGCCGTAGTATTTTAAAGTCTCTCAGGGGCATCATTAACTTTTATTTCATTGCTTGGTAACACCGTGGACAAGCTGACCGGCGTTATTAGATTATCGTACTCGAAATATTCCATCCATCGGTTCCTGCCAAAACCCACATATGGCGGTATTCACTCAAACCTGTCATCTAAATCTTAACTGTTAACATATTCTATACGAGTGGAAAGGGTAAATCAACGCTAATTAAGCTGATTTGACTGTTGTTACCTGGGAATCATCGTCGTACACATGGCAGGCCGAGGCTGACCCTTGGTGCAGCATGCTAAATTGTCGTACTCATAACTTTGCATTATCGTTATCAAGCCCCAAAACTCTCGTATCCACACAGATAACGATGATCTAATAAATTTATCGTTGAAACTGTTAAATATTGATGATCCTCTGACTTTTTGCAATAGTTATCGGTCAGAAACTATGAAAATGCAATGCGACGAGTACGATAGTTTGACACCGTTGGCTGACCCTTGCTGGTCGTTGAGCCTACCCGGCCTCGTGCTCTAGAAATTTCGTCAGTGTGTCATGAGCAGCGTGCGAGGGTGGGTGAGAGCAGTTTGTGTTGGGAAGTGACCTCAGCAAGACCTCTGCAGCGCCGCCGGTGTGTTGAGCTTCCCGTGACCACTCCAGACCAGCGGACACCGGGGCAAGATGTCGGTGATCGGCATTGACTTCGGCAACGACGGCTGTTACATCGCCGTGGCCAGGCAGGGCGGCATAGAAACCATCGCCAATGACTACAGTTTACGCACCACCCCGTGAGTATGCCGCCTCCTCCTCCTCCCTCTTCCATATCCCTCCTCCTCCATCCTCTTCCATACCCCTCCTCCTCCATCCTCTTCCATACCCCTCCTCATCCTCCTCCTCTTTCATATCCCTCCTCCTCCCTCCTCTTCCATATCCCTCCTCCTCCCTCCTCTTCCATACCCCTCCTCCTCCTCCTCTCTCATATCCCTCCATCCTCTTCCATACCCCTCCTCCTCCTCTTCATTCTCCTCTCTTTTTTCCTCCTTCAACCCGGCGTGTGTTTCGGGCCATCATGCCGGGGTTGAATTGAGGCTTTCAGGGGTGGATATATTCACGAAATGGCGTTAATCGAAAGGGAAAGTCGATTGTGAATGCATTTTGTACCCAGGGGCCGAGGGAGGATGGGAGGGAGAGGAAGGTATGCAGACAACACAAAGTATCCCTTTCCGTAGCGAGTATTTAGGACAACATACGCATACGAGTTAAATAAAGACCGTTCCCACATTGCACCTGAGGTTCTAATTGCAGGTCTACGTTCATATTTTTCCTTACATAATCGATTCGTTCTTGAGGCCGCGTCACGCACACCAACACCACATGTCATCTAGTGTGAGGGAGATGTTGGAAGGTACTGGAAGGTTTCGTGTATGATAAAGATCGGCAACGTTTTCTACCATTTCCGTTGCTAGCCGAGTGAACGAAGACGAATACTCTTCTATTATTATACTTTCGTGTGATTGTAGTTGCTTGGGTCAGCTGTTATGTTTGTACACGTGTATGTTCGTTTCCTGCAGGTGTTATGTGTAGCAGTTATGATTGGTCTCAATAACTCGCTGATACCTCGACTTCTACTTGATCAACTGCACTTCTGTTGTCATATACGTATTCTACTACCCTTCCAACCTCCCGGAGATCAATAATAAAGTGTAGATATCGGCGCGTTCACAATACCAATCTTTACCGGGTTGGTTGTTGACTTTTTTGTTTTCTAGGTTAATTAAAGACCAGTTGATGTGGGTTCATATTTAAAGGGACTATAGTGTGTAGTTTTGGCATCATCTGCTACCACCCACCATTATCCCAGCCGTATCCACCCCTTCCCTTCCATGTCCTCGCCCTAGCTGCCTGTCAGCCATATTTCTGCTCCTTCCCTTGTCTTCGCATATCTGTCTACCTCCATGCCCTTTCCCTATCATTGCCTACCTCCCTATCTTTCCCCTGCCATGGTCTACCTCCATATTCCGCACCTGTTTCACCTGTCATTGCTTAACTACCTGTCTCTGCATACCTCCCTGCCTTTCCCCTGTCATTGCTTACTTCTATATCCTACCTCTGTTCGTCCCTGCCTTCATACACTTTCCCTGTTACTCCCAACCTCCATACCACCCCGCTATCACTATACACCACCCCTGCCATTACTCATCTATGTTCCTCCCCCTTCAGTAACCCCCCCTATACATCCCCCCTGCCCCTACCCCCTCCCATTGCTGATCTATGTTCCTCCCCAATACACTACCCCTGCTCCATCCCCTCCCATTACTGATCTGTTCCTCCCCCTTCAGTAACCCCTCTCTATACATCACCCCTGCCCCATCCCCTCCCATTACTGATCTCCCATGTTCCTCCCCCTATCAGTACCCTCCCTCCTGTATCACCACACCCCCTACACCTATCCTTTACTATTGACTTTTACCCTTATCTCTTCCCCCACCAGCAACCATCCATTCTACACTGGCTCATTCATGGCATAAAAAGGGTAGCATGGTATTTAGTAGTCCAGCCAGGGGTGTCTAGCACAGGAGATGTCAAATGGACTGTCATTTCCCTGCCAGCCTGACTTGTGTTTTGTAATGTAACCTGTTATCTAATAGGCTAAAACTTGGGAGGACTGATGAAATTACATGTGGTGCTTAGAACTGTATATACTCAGAAAACTTTGATGTAGTAAACTTTAATTGATAACTTCCTGTCAAAAGAAAAAAGGAAAAAAAAGTCTGCTTCACAGGTTTCAGTGATAAGAATTTAAAAGGGATTTCCCTCAGAAACATTCCATTAAAGCGTTACAGGAAATGGTCCATAGTATGCACTGGGCGTCTCACACAAAGGCTTGAACTAAAGGCTTATTGCCACGTCCTTGTTTATTGTTGGTTGTAGGGAGGCTGAAGCAGAGAGAGAGAGCAGTTGTGTAGTCAATCTCCATTGAGTGATCAGCATCGTGACCTTAGTCAAGCCATTAATATGCTTTTTTTTTTTTTTTTTTTTTTTTTTTTTGTGTGTGTGTGTGTGTGTGTGTGTGTGTGTGTGTGTGTGTGTGTGTGTGTGTGTGGTAACACTACAGGTCTTTCAGGAACATTCCATCCCAGAGAGAGAAACTTAAATGAACCCTCCTTGCAGAGCTGGTAAAGGGCAGGAGGTTCATTCATCAGACATGCACAGAGCACAGGGTAACATGATCAGGGTGGTTAATGCGTCTGCTGATGAGTGAGGAAAAAATGCGATTGGAACTTGTGGTATCCAAGAATAAGTAAAGGAATAATGTACTGAGATATAGAATGAAAGGAGTTTTTAATAGTTAAGAATAACTGAACAATTGTAAGTAAAGTTGATGTTAAAGGTGAGAATCAGAAAATATGGCATTGAAAAATAGAAATTATTATAGAAAGGATAAAGGAAAATTGCCAATAGAGGTGAGAATGGATGAATATGATTTGTTCAGATGTAAAGAGCATATATTCAATAGATTAAAAGTACCTACTGCTATTAGCTACTGTTAAAGAGGCAAGAATAAGGGAATGAATCGTGGTGTAACTTTAAAAAATATAAAACTTGCTGCTGGAATGCAAGGATAAAGGAATAAGCTTTGCATTGAAAGATAAAATTGAATATAAGAAAATAAAAAGAGAAAACTGTTGATAGAAGCAAGAATAAGTAAACATGATAATTCTAAGAGATGAAAGATGCATAAGTGATAGAAAGGTATTTATTAAAGGCCCAAATAGGCACCAATATGAGGGATATGAGTTGGGGTAGATGATGGAAGTGTGTACTGCTATGTGGTGTATGTGTGTGTGTGTGTGTGTCAGCAGTTAGCACCTACATAAGCAAACTGAGCTTCCTCCCACTTCAGCACATTTTTCAAGTCCCTTGCTTATGCTTTCTCTGACCTGGGAACTCTGTAGGGCTAGGAAGAATGCTTACACATTACCTGTTGTAGGTTCATAGTATGGGAAAATTGAAAGCACATGCAAATGGAAGTGAATTTATATCCTAGTCTGTCGATGAAAGTAAACTATATACATGTAAAAGCATAAGTGTGAAGTAAGTTAGGGTTATTGAATTCATGTATTGCAGGGCTCCAAGAATTTCCCTTTTCTGGCACTTTTTTAGGAGGGAGGGGACTGTTAACGACCCATGAAGCCGGCTCTCATCCTGTCTCATGACGGTGCAAATGAAGTATTGATTTTCACTTTGCTAAGGTAGTTTGGTGAGGCTAGTTATCTGATATTCACTTTGGGTCATTATAAGGAGCAGAACTGTATTACCCTGATGACAACATTGGATGGTTGTATCATCATAAAATACAGTCCATGAATAAGACAGTTTCCAGCATTTCTTGTTATGGGAAATGTGTCCAGGCTTTTAGAGGGTCTTCTTTAGTGTAGAGAAGCATCAGAGAAGGAAAGACGAAGGAGTCAGGGCAAAAGTTTAATCAGTATGGGGGTAGCAGAAGATCCAAATGCAGAAAGACTAATAATTTTCATGAAGGTCTTGAACATACTTGAGAAAATAATTAGAATGAAAGTGTTTTATCTGCATGACTCGTTAAGTTATTGATATTAGATAAATTGAGGTGTTTGAGTGGGTGTCATTTAGTTGTGGTAGAGTGGATGACCTTGTAGGGGTGGTGTGGGAAAAAAGTATGGTCGTGAGGGACATAATGAGATGCACAGGTTGTAATGTTGGCCTTTGGATGGGATTAAATATTCTCAAGTCTGCCAGGAACAGTTCAGGAGCAAGGTTGTAGGCCAGGTGAAAAGTTGAGATAAAGACAATCAAAATCACAAAGTCACAAGTCCGTATTCTCATTACAAAGCTTTATTCTACTTCTTATTGTCAGGTTGAGTGAAATGAATTGTCATGATACTTCCTTGAGCACACACACACACACACACACACACACACACACACACACACATTTTCCCTGTAAGTTGTAGTATATTAATCATGAAAGGCCAGCCAAGCCAGCATCTTTAGTATTCTTCTCAGGTATGAGGTTGTCTTCCTTTAGGGCAGTTGATGCAAGGAGGAATGCTCACCACTCCTTACGTCATGTTGTTGTGTTCCTGCCAACATAATGATCATAATAAAATGGTTTCTTTGCAACAGAGCAGTTAGTATACATATGCATAAACCATACAATTGATGGGGGTAATAATGTAATTCCTATCTAATCCAAAAAACAAATGACTTACTGAATACTTACAACTACATTTAAGCTGCAATAATACCATTCACTACAGAAAGCTAAGAAGTACACAAAAATGGTTGGAAAGTAATGCTGTAACATGGAGAAAGTGAGGATCATGGATTAGAGAAGAAATTAATGTTGATACTTTAATGACAAGAAATGGACCTGAGAAAATCACATGTGTTGAATTGGCAACAGATGGACAATGAAAGTGACAGTGGCAACCCAGATATTGTAGGAGAAGTCTGAGCACGGAGAAGACCAGGTGGGGAGAGAAAATCATAGCATTTGCCAGAGCAGCATTGAGTGCACTAACCTCAGAGGGAGGAGGAGAATGCTGGGAAAGACTTTTGTCCTCCTGTAGTAATGGCTGAAGATGGTGTGTGTGTGTGTGTGTGTCCAAAGCTGTCTTCCCAATAGTAATACAAGGGTGTGAATGTTGTCAGGTAGTATGGGGTGTTGTATCCTGTGGTGGTTGTGGTGGCGACGGGAGTGAATAAGCCAGCTCTCCATGCATAGTAATGACCTTGTGGTGGTGTTCTTGTCAGCTGGGTTGACTTAATAATAGTGTTTACATGCAGGTGCCAAGTCATGCTAAGATTTACACCTATTGATTTACCTGCTTGCATATTAGTATGTTCATACATGAACTACTTTATGGGGTTGAATATGGATATAGTACTGATTTTCCAAGGAGTGAGTGGTTACTGGGACCACCACCACTATTTTTTTTTTAAGTCTATGGAAACAGCTCAGGGGCTACTACTATTACTGTTATTTTCTACTACTACTATTTACTACTATTACTGCTACTTCAAAAAATAAATGTATAACAAAAATCATGGAATATATTAGCGGAAGAAATTGTGTGCTAAAAAACGTTCACAGTTATAAAGAAAAAAGAATATGATAAAATAGTTTTAATTAAGAATACTGCGTTATGAGCTTGACACGATACTGTAAAAAGTACAATTAGATAAGGACACACTGATGTAAGGGATCGTAGATGTTAGACTCACAGTAAAATGAACTGAGAAGACAGACAGACGGTGGATCGTGGTGTGTGTGGGCAGGGGAGAGGCAATAGGTACGGCAGGGTCACCAGCGCGTGTGGGTTGTCACCTTCACTGGCCTGCCGTGCGAGAGGGATGGATTGTGTTGGTGAATGTCACCCGCTATCGGTGAGAGGGATAAACACAATACCCACACGTCTGGTTTATATTATTGAACTCCCCGCGAGGCTGACTTGAGTAGAGTTGAAGGGGCGTATTCACAGCAGACAGGAGGGCGTCAGACGTGGCTGGTTGCCTTCGGGTTGTTTGATGTTTTGTACATATATGTTTTCTTAGTAGCTTTACCCGTTTCTATTTTTACAATGAGTCAAGTTCGTAATGTTCCCTTATTTTGTCATTTAATTTAGTGTGTGTGTGTGTTGATGTTACCCTCACATCATATATCATGGCACAGATCCAGTATTTGTTGATGTTTACTTGAGCGGCGGGAAAGAAAACTGAACTGACGACAAACCAAATAGCCAGAGGGAAGAATATTAATTTACTTTTACTCCTTATTGAATGAAAGGAGGCTGGGAGAAAGGACTGGATGGTACCGTAGGGGGAAAGGGTCTTGTGGGTTGAAGGATCAGTGGTCTGGTTGGCCAAAGAAGGCAAGAGAGACGTGGACGAGGCGGTGGTTGTGTGGTGACGTCACGGAGTCCCTGATGCCTTGCCCTGTGCTGACTCACTCACATTCATGCATCCAGACTCCCTCCAGTCTCTCCTACGTGCTCTGAGATAACCCCCAAATCCCCTTCTATCCTCTTTCTTTCCTCTCCTACCCACTATACATATTTCCCAAGTCTTCTGTCCTCCCTATATTTTTTTCCCTCCTACCCACAAAATATTTTCCTCAAGTCCCCTCTCTCGTCCCACTTTTCCTCTCCTCCCACTTTTCCTCTCCTATCCCCATTCTTCAAGTCTACCTCTATCCTCTCTCCTCTCCTGCCTTCAATATATATTCGTTTCCATCTCTCCTTTTTTTTCCCTCCTATCCACAATACATATTCAAGTCTTACTCTATCCCCCTTTCCCTCTCCTATCCACAATATTTATTCCTCAAGTCTATCCTCCCTTTCCTCTTCTACGCATAAGCTTTCACATTCTTCCCGTCCTTTTTTTTTTCCGTGCCAAGTTAGCCTCTTCCATTGTGTAGTATTACTTAATTTAAAGAGCTCCTGTTTTCTGGCATTCTTTATATTTTGTCTGATTTTCGTCACGCCAACTTGGTCTCACGTCCCTCCATTTTTTTTTCCTTTTCTGCTCCTAGGCTTTCACATTCTCTTTTTTGTGCATACCGAATTAGCCTCATCCGTTGTGTATTACTTGTGAGCTTCTGTTTTCTTGCATTCTTTATTTTGTCCGGTGTTCGTCACGCCTCAGCTTTGCCACGCGTCTCGCTCCTCGCCCCTTCCTCATTTTTAGGTGATGTGACGATGGGTTAAGAACGGAGGAGAGATAAAAGTGGAAGTGTGGTTGTTATCTCTGGCTGGGTGATGTGGCAAGAGAGAGATAAAGGGAGAGAGAGAATGTGTGCGTGCGTGTGTGTGTGTGTGTGTGTGACTGGCGTGTAACCTCGAAAATAAGTGACTGTCAGATCAGTGATGCATAAAAGAAGGAAAAGTGGGAGAGAAACCGGGAAAAGAAGGTGGAGGCGGTGTAACAGATACAGCGTGTGTGGTATTTGTCAGCTGCTGTGCGAGACGGGAAGGGGATTATGAGAGAGAGAGAGAGAGAGAGAGAGAGAGAGAGAGAGAGAGAGAGAATATATTACAGATTTAGAATAAAGTTCAACTGAGGGATGTGTTTGAGCTATTTTAAATTATTGAGTGTACACAATGTTATATATAGAGATCATTCGCTAGTGTGTGTGTGTGTGTGTGTGTGTGTGTGATAGTTGCACATACACGTTGCTATCTGTAATTAACAGTGAGGTTGGTTTGTCATAGATAGGGGGATAAGGGAGAGACCATAAGCGTTCTAAGTAGATATAGATATTGATATAGATATATATACACAAACTTTACCTCAGCGAGCTAGGTTGGACCTTTCACAAATACCTCTGACTCACCACCACCACCACCTCCCTTCCCTCTAGAGTTGCCACGTATCTTTATTTTTGAAACCTCGAAGAAAGGTGTTTTTGCAAGCGCAGGTGGTATCGGTCACGTTTTTCTACCCGTTTTTTTTTGTGTGTGTGTGTAAGAGTTGTGGGTGGGAAGATTACCAACACTAATTCACCGTATTAGGCTTACCAGGGAGACAAAGAGGGTGAAGGAGGGAGGGATGTCTGTTTACTAATTCGGTTTGCCACTCTTTCGGAATGCGTGAGTCTTCAATAAGCACACCGGGACACGTGATGGAGCAGGTGAGCGCCGTTAACCCGGCCCGCCCATAACCGGCGAGTTACTACCATGTCTGTGTTTTGCAAGGGATCATAGAGCACAGTTGTTTGGTTGGGGGAATGGATGAAAGGGCCTGTACAAGGGGAGAAAGTTGAAGGCGTTCAGAGGCAGGTGACACTAAATATGGAAGGGCTAGCCGCCTGGGATGACTTCTTGCCAAATTTATCCCGACCGTAGATGTGCTGGGATTAATCAAGGCTTTAAAAATCAACGTTGGGAAGGGAAGATATGCATCTTGCGCGCTCGCGCGTGCGTCTGTGTGTGTGGGTGGTGTGAAAATGATATAATATATATATATATATATATATATATATATATATATATATATATATATATATATATATATATATATATATATATATATAAACATTGGATAGATATTGATATACATGTAGATTTGAATACACGCACACATACGCGCGCGCGTGTGTGTGTGTGTGTGTGTGTGTGTGTGTGTGTTAGACATCATTTATCCTTAAGTCTGAAACTTACTCTGTATTACATTCTCAGATTGATCTGTCCTGTTGAAATGATATTCTAAGCACCTGGGCATGTAGCTGTTACTAGGGTGTTGGGGGCCTACAACCTCTTCCTCCCACCGCCACCACCATCCTCCTCACCCTTTCCCTCACCATCACCCCTCACCATAATCTTGCTTCATCATTAAAACCAGGTCTGAAGTCACAAGGGTGCACAGAAATATACTTGTATCCACACCGACATTGCCCTCCTCTACCCTATCCCAGCCCCTCTTCCTTCACCATCAGTCACCATTATCATCTACTCCTCAATGAAAACAGGCTGCCTAAATCACTAAAACGAATAAAGGTTCTTTCACATACACACACACACACACACACACACACACACACACACACACACACACACACACACACACACACTGCCACCACCACCACCACCATCATCAATGTAAACTGCCCTCACAGATGACCTTAATAATGCTCTTTTCTTCAGATCCTTCGTTGCCTTCGGGGAGAAGAACCGCGTTCTTGGCGTGGCGGCCAAGAACCAGATGACCACAAACATGAAAAACACCGTCCATTGCTTCAAGAGGCTACTGGGACGCCACTACAGGTAAGTAAAAGATGTTGCCTCCAGGGAAAATGGGAGAGAGGCTGCTTTTTGTGTGTCTACACACGTTTCTTTTTCTTTTTAGGGGGGTTATTTATATTTTAGGGGTAAAAAGAGACAGTCCATGGAGGTTACAAAGTCAGAAGATGAGAAATTGCCTAACACATTCCTCTCCAGTATAGAGAACGGAATTAGAGGGAAAAGAAAGCTCAGTGCATCTAGTGTTTGTATGCACTCCTCAGGCCACTCTGCTGTATCGGCTTTATTGTCACGTGCAGTGATGTCTAAAAAAAACCTGTTACATTCCCTGTGTATTCCTTAATGTGTGTAATTTGTTGTAGCTCTCCCTTCAGACCTTGAGGCATGCCTTTTTTTGTTGTGGTTGTTGTGTGTATGTTGTTCTCCCTATCCAGCAATGGCTTTCACTTTCACATGGTTAATGGCCTGCAGTTTGTGTGACACTTAGCAGAGGTTGAAAGAGGATCAGGGAAAGTGTGATGCATTGCTGATGATTCATAGTGGAAGAGGCATTGGAGAAGTGTAGGATGTTCAGATGTGTAGGAGAGGCAGTGGAAAAGTGTAGGATGTTCAGCTGTGTAGGAGAGGCAGTGGATAAGTGTAAGATGTTCAGGTGTGTAGGAGAGTTGGTGAAGTGTAGGATGTTCAGGTGTGTAGGAGAGTTGGTGGAAAAGTGTAGGATGTTCAGGTGTGTAGGAGAGTTGGTGAAGTGTAGGATGTTCAGGTGTGTAGGAGAGTTGGTGGAAAAGTGTAGGATGTTCAGATGTGATGTGATGCTTTAAAAATAATATATGCTGAGAGGATATGAATTATAGATGCAAGCACTTTATTCATTTATTGGTATACAGTAAAAAAGAAAGTGTTGCATTGTAGGTGAATAGTAGTGGGAGAGGCAATGGAGAAACGTATGATCGGGTTTGATGTTTATAATGATGCTGTAAAAATAAATTTATTCTGTGAGGATATTAATTAAAGATGCAAGTACTTAGGTAGCTTATTTATTTATTTATATACAGTGAGCCCTCCAGTTTGGTAGCTAATTGGTGTCGAGGGAAAAACAAACTAAGGGGATTAATCCAACAGAAAAAAAAGGTAATTGGTGCAGAAGAGTCAAGTCAGTATTGCTTTTTTATTCATCCTGTTAACCTGCAGAGAATTTTAATGCAGGAGAACTCGTAATTAGTTAGCCAGTGATGATGCATGCACTGAAACTTAAAATTGTGTTGTGGTGACTAGTGTATGAAGGGGGGGGGGGGTATCTGAGAGTGGTGAGGGAAAGCTTGTATTGGTCACCTTCCTCTTGGACCATCTCTGCAACTGTTACTTAAAATATTTTCCAAGATTGCAGCTGGATTTCAATTTGCCAACAGAGAGGGTTAGATTGACAGATTTTAGGGGAAAACATTAGAAAATAAACTGTCAACTTTGAATCCCCAGAACTGGATGGCTTATTGTATTTAGTTTATTTTTATAGTTTATTGGTATTATTAATTTATATACAGAATAAAGTTAGTTTTTGTAGGGAAACTCAATATCCCAGGGGAGTTGTTTTCCTGATATGGATACTGATTGGAATTGTGCACATTAATTAGGTAACATAAGCTATGGTGTGGGTATTAATTAGAAGTGCTTAGGAATTAGTGAAAAGAACTTGCGGTAGTTTAATGATAAAAGAACACATCATTTAAAAAAGGTAGTCAACTAAACTTACCAAAACCTTGCCCTCCAGAGACCCCAAGATTCAATCTGAGATTCAAACGCTGTCCTACCGTACCGTTGAGCTACCGGACAGAGGCACAGGCATTGTGGTGCGCTACTTGAATGAGGAACAGACCTTCACGCCTGTCCAGGTGACCGCCATGCTCTTCACCAAGCTCAAACTCACAGCAGAGCAGGCACTTGGCATCAAGGTCAATGATGTGGTCATTGGGGTGAGTCTCTTGTGTCTATCCTGAGTATGTTGTATTCTGTTATTATTGATACACTAGACCTTAGTTTTTCCATGTTTCAGATTTCCTAGATAAAAGTCAAGATCATCAAAATTCTATGAAACAATTTAACTTTACGATCGTTTACGTTTGCCAAATAGCACTCACAGCGGCTGTAATGTTTTTATTGTGTCTAGGAAGGAGCTTGTGGATAGTTTACATTGTGTTCGTAGTAGTAGAAATAGCAGTATCTGATTAATGTTCCCATGAGAGGCATCTATGGTAGTGTGTCTGCTTCCAGTTGATAGAACTTAGAAGCGAACACATTGCAGTCTGAGCAACATTTCTTGTTTTCAGTGCAAATAATGAATGTGAAGTTCCTTTTAGTTTGTTGCTGAATAGATTGATGTGTATGTCATGGAATTGAAGGCTTGACCAATGTGAGATCTGCTGCAAATGGACCTGTAACAACAAGTAGCTAATCTTTATCTTATTCTTGTTTCCAGGTGCCGGTCTACTTCACAGATGCTGAGCGAAGAGCTATGCTGGATGCGGCAGTCACCGCCGGCCTCAACGTGCTCCGCCTCCTTAATGAGACCACCGCTACTGCCCTCTGTTATGGTATCTATAAGCAGGACCTGCCAGCTCCTGAAGAAAAGCCCAGGAATGTGGTGTTTGTGGACTGTGGGGCTGCCAGTCTTCAGGTACGTCAGGGGTGCCTGGTCACACTTACTTTCTCCTGTGCTGCAGGAGGGTACTATTTCAGCTGATTTTTTCATGCATTACAAATCCTCATTCTGATTGACTCATCATTATGGTCTGGTTCATTACACATTGTTCTTGACATTTTTATCCATTATATTACCTTGAAAAGGCTTATGGACCCATTGGAGTTCCTCCTATTGTCCCTGTGCCCCTGTGCATTCATTCTAACATCCTGCCTGGTCAAACTCTTTTGCCTCTATCTTTCAAAATCTATCCTTCCCAAAACTCATTGTTCACCGTCAAACATTACTGTTCAGCCAGACGATATAAATTTCTTTTGTGATTATTTGTGTACTGAATTTTTTTCTTGCCACTTTTGTATTACCCTCATTGCCCCATTCAGGGAGAGCTTAAGTAGCCAAAGTATTCTAATTATCTCTTGTTTATGTAGAATTTGAAAAGTTATGGCTAAGTGCAACTCTGCAAATATGTAACAAGTTTTTTTCCCTAGGTGTCTGTAGTAGCATTCAACAAGGGTAAGCTCAAGATGCTGGCCACGTCATCTGACCATAATCTTGGAGGGCGGGATTTTGATCGCCTCATGGCTCAACACTTTGCCAATGACTTCAAATCAAGATATAAGGTAAGTTCTCCTTTTTAACAACACTGTAAATATAACTGATATGTTTGTATTGTCCCCACTTCTTGAAGAGGGAATTTGGGTCCTCGCTAATGTATCTATCTTGGGTTTGGCTTTCCATTGTTTTCTTTGCTCCCCTAACAGGATGATGCCTCTGCTATTTAGTAATGTTTCAATCTGTGAGCTGCTATTAATGTGTTCTGTATTTATGAGGTTACCTTCTTCCACAACAGATTGATGCCACCTCCAACCCACGGGCCTGGGTGCGCTTGTGCT
Organism: Eriocheir sinensis; assembly: GCF_024679095.1. Lineage (NCBI taxonomy): Eukaryota > Metazoa > Arthropoda > Malacostraca > Decapoda > Varunidae > Eriocheir > Eriocheir sinensis. The sequence goes on along the minus strand of NC_066556.1, from coordinate 939,170 downwards.
CTGAGGTAGAGAAGTTGAAGAAGCAGATGTCTGCCAACTCCACAGATCTTCCCATTAATATCGAGTGCTTCATGGATGACAAAGATGTCACCGGTAAACTCAACAGGTAAGGGGATGGAGAGTAGTAGGTGGAGCATTAGTTGTTTATTGTACTTTCACTGTCTATTAAGGCATTTTACAACATAATACAGCCCATCCATATTTTTGCAAAAAATCGTATGGTATATTGCCTTGCAAAATACAAAATGATGAACCATTATAAAGCATATACCGTATGTAAGGGTATTTTGCAGACACCTCACCCAGTTTGCACATTTCCCTCCATTTTTCCCAACATTCTCTGTTCTATTTATTTTGATATTTTGCATACATATTTATGTGTATATATCCTGCTAGAAAGATAAGCAAACAATGCATCTGCCATTTGATAACTCAGTATGATCTGTGGTTTAGCAAAAATAGCTATTTTTAAGATTGATTGTATTGGAAAAGAGAATTGTGACCTAAATCTGCTGAAACAGTTGTTACTATATAGTGTGTTAGGCCAGATTATTATGAGCCAAATAATTAATTCCTTATTACTGTGTTGATTTGGTTGGCCATGTTTGTGGGGAGGCCATGGCTGCCTTAAGTTTTCTCATCTGTACATGGTCCAGAAACAGCTGATCTTAGCATGTAAGCAAGGCCAAGTATGGCACCAAGCATAAGAGGTGAGGTGTGAGCGCTAGGTGAGCCACACCTCTTCCACACATGTCGTGCAAATTCTTGCTTCATGACATCAGTTTTCTCAATATATTTATAAATGCATAGTGTTCAATAGTTATCCCAGTTGTGTCCTGAAATTATGAATTTGCAAAGAATGAGGATGGACTGTCCCTCCTGATTTTGTTCCTTGATGCAGGGTTGATGTTATTACTCATACCATGTATAACTATGTCAGTAATTCCTCAGTATAAGAATTTGACCAGTCAGGGATTTAAGAAAAGCTTCACCACAACAGCAATAGGTGACATTCATATCTTAGACAATGAGATCAACAAACCTTTACCCTCCACAGAACTGCCATGGAGGAGATGGGTGCCCATCTGCTGAAACGTGTTGAGCACACCCTTCAGCAGTGCCTCTCTGACTCCAACCTGAAGCTGGACGACATCTCCAGTGTGGAGGTTGTTGGTGGCTCTACCCGCATCCCAGCCATCAAGCACCTCATTGAGAAGGTGTTCAAGAAGGCTCCCTCCACCACCCTCAACCAGGATGAGGCTGTGGCCCGAGGATGTGCCCTCCAGTGTGCTATGCTGTCCCCTGCCTTCAAGGTAACCATTCAAAGCTCTTGTTCGTTGTAGGTTAACATGTTTGTTTCCCCTCCAGTGTACTACTCTGTCCCTTGCTTTCATAACTAAAGGGTGTTGTTTATTTAGGGTTAATGTGCTTGTTTCCCCTCCTGTGTGTGATTGTCTTATGCTTTTAAGGTGTATAACTAGAGAGAGCTGGTATTAAGACATTTTTTTATCCCTTTTGCAGGTTCGGGAGTTCTCCATAACAGATGTGCAGCCATACAGCATCCAGTTGGTGTGGCAGGATGAGTCTGGACAAGAAGCAGACATGGAGGTCTTCCCAAAGAACCATCAGGTAACTTAACCTTATTCTCCTTTGCCTTGCAGAGGAATTTTGGTGAGAAAATTATCAAAGATGATGATGTGCGATATGAAGATTACTGACATATGCCATTGCCTGTGCTTTATAACAGTAATTTGTGGTACAAAGCTTCAGTGTAAGAATAGTTATGGGTGGTCCTGCGGTTTAGAACAGTAATATTTGTTATTGAATTTAATTGAAAGGAGAGCAATTGTAGCTGATGCTGTATTTCACAAAAATTATTACCCAGCTGCCAGTGCTTGTCCATAACTATCATCTTTGCGACAGGTCCCATTCTCCAAGATGCTGACCTTCTTCCGGAGGGAGCCCTTCACCCTCCAGGCCCAGTACATGTCGCCCGCCACCTTCCCTGACCCCATCATTGGTCACTACACCATTGAAAATGTCGGCCCTGGACCAGAAGGAGAGTCCCAGAAGGTAAATGATTGGATGTGAACCTCAGTAACCTCCCACCTCCATCAAGCAAAGATTTGAGACAGGAAAACAGAACAGAATAGGGAGAGATAGAGACTTCTGCTGCAGCCACCCCGTGGAGAGTTCCTGTGAGGGAAGAGGTTGTTGGAGATATAGATAGACAGATAGGAAAACATCGATGTACATTCTTGCACTTACATGTAACTTATGTTGAACAGGTTAAGGTGAAGGTAAGAATCAACCTCCATGGGCTGTTCACTGTGGCCTCAGCATCCCTCACGGAGAAAAAGGAAACCATTGAGGAACCTCCAGAGACCATGGAGACTGAAGAGAAGACAGACAAGGTAAGGGGAAGAAGACATCACCTTATCAGTGTTATTTTATGAAAAAAATCATCATATCATTTTGTCAGAGAGAACCACTGCCAGGGGGAGGAAGGAGAGACTAGGGTGTTGTGGTTACAGGATTTATACATCATGTCTTGTGTCCATCAAAAGGCTCCCGCCAATGACGGCCCCAACGGCACCCAGGAGGCTCCATCCGAGAACCAGACCCCACCTGAGGAGGGCACACAGCAGGAAGTAAGAGTAAAACTTTAAGCTAATAATAACAAATCAGTATCAATATTTTAAGGCCTGGGTGTTGGGTACTATTGGTTTATTAAGTTTTAATACAAGTTATATGTATTTTAATTGGTTCTTACATTCCATTTTTAGGATCTACTAGGCCTATTGGGTAGTTGACACAAAGTATATGTAGTGGCACATTACTCTTGGTTTATGTTGCAGAGTATTTGTATTTCCTATTGGCTAAGCGAGAAGACTCACTGGGTTTTGGTGTTGTGTAATATTCCATTTGCCTCCAGGGTGGGACGGGCCTCATGGTACCTAAATTAAGGCTTGGCTAAGTTTTAAGGCTTGTTGACTAATTACACCAACCCCTCCTTCTTTATCACTAGAAGATGGACACAGAAAAGTCAACAGAAACACCAGCACCATCAAAGGTACAGCACCCTAGTCTGCCCAGCACTAAATCTTCTAACCTGCCAGTGGGACATGACTCAGTCCTGTTTTTAGCTAAGAGCAGTAGATATACATATCCCACTTTTTTCTTTGTTGCTGTCTGTCCACCATCTTACAATTTTAATATGATACCTTGCATTTTAATCACTAATAATGATAATAGTAAAAAAAATTTGAGTTATATCTCTTGATGACCTTGACTTTGAATATTGTTTGCATATATCTCAGCACTGACCACACTTCCTATGTTGGCAGTCACAATACCTCATGATGCTGTTACGTTATATCCAGAATGAAAATGTGGAGAAGAAGGGAAAGAAGTGCCTCAAGACAGTGGAGCTGCCAGTGAAGGAGGTGGTGAAGGCCCACAATGCTACTCAGCTCAACAACCTGGTGGAGCGTGAGGCCCAGATGGTGCAGGCGGACAAACTGGAGAATGAAAGAATCAATGCTAAGGTGAGTTATTCTTGGACATTCTTCTAGCATTGCTTATATATGTTCTAAGGATAACCCATAGCAAAACTAGTCCAAGATTTATAGCCCCTATAAGCTTTAGTCTGATGTACTTTTACTAAGAGGATTTTACTAATGTTGTGTTCTGTTTGATGTTTTTATATGAAGAATGTGTTGTGATTCTTTTATTTTTTTCATTTTTACAGAATGCTGTTGAAGAATATGTGTATGAAATTCGAGGAAAGATCCACGAGGAGCTAGAACAATTTATTAGTGAAGCTGATAGGGATAAATTGAGTCTCCAGCTGGAGGATACAGAAAACTGGTTGTATGAGGAGGGTGAAGACTGCAAGAAACAAATCTATTTGGACAAACTGGCAGAGTTGAAGGTAAGAGTAACTTAGTTCTTCTATACTCAGCTGGAATTAACTTCTGTCTCATACTATATAAAAGATATTTTTTGATGGTATGGAGGCTTATGTATTTACAGGAGTATTATATTGGTGTAGGATTCTTTTAAGTTAAAGCAAGTTATATGAATAAATAAGATCTTTCTATTGCCCGTTATAGAATGCATTTGTAACAGCAGACATCATACATTTGTACAAAAACTTGGCACCTCATAACACACAAGAGGAATGGAGAGGAAGATTATTGGCAAAACATTGATTAGGGAACAGACAAAGGCTGAGGATATTGTCGATCACAATTGAGAATATGAAATGGACTTGGGCAGGCCATATCATGGGTAGAACTGCTAATAGATCGACAGCCAAAGTAACAGATTGGCAACTTATGAATTGTTCCCATTAGAGCAGACAAAGGACCAAGTAAAGAGATGAAATTTGAGCATTTGCTGAAGCAGGATTGAGTGCACTAACATCAGACAGAGAGGGGTGGAGCAAGTTAGGGAAGTCCTTTATCCTTTAGTAAACTAGTAATGGCTGAAGGCAATGATGTATACATACACACCATATTTTACTACAGAAACAAGGAGAACCAATCAAGACTAGGAAACGAGAGCGTGAGACCCTTCCACGAGCATTCGAGTCTCTGTCAGGCACCATCCAATTGGCACGCAAGGCCGTAGACCAGTTCAAGCAAGGAGAAGAGAAATACAACCATCTGGATGCTGCTCAGGTGGAGAAGGTAAGCTCACACACCACTGGCTTAAGCAGGACCATGCAAGCTTGAGGTTGTGTCATTCATTAACCATTAGGTGTAAGAGTTTTATGATTAATATTTTTTGGGTTGGTTAAAATGTGTCATGTGTAGATGTTATATTGTCTGACATCTTATGTGATATATTTTCTTTGAAATGTTCTTCCTCCATGTATTTTTTAGTCCAGAAATAATGGATTATAACTCCTAATATATTCTGCAGTGTGTAGTAATTGATTCATTATCAGGATTGGTTAGTGATTCTAGATTGCATTCCTTTAGAAATAATTTGTCACAAGTTCCAGGATTACTAAAGACAGAATGATGATATCCATCATGCTTGCAGGTGGAGAAGGCTGTGGTGGAGAAGCAAGACTGGATAGACAAACACCTTGGCTTGGTGAGTTCCACGGCCCTCCATGCTGACCTGCCTATCACCGCATCGCAGGTCATGTCAGAGAAGGGTTCCTTTGATGCCCTAGTCATTCCCATCATGAACAAGCCCAAGCCTAAGCCTAAGGTAAGCCCAGCTCAGGAACTTTCTTCTTGATGTGTTTAAAAATTAGCAGACACTTATAACATTAGGAAAGTAATGAGACACCTCAGGATCTGAATTTATTTTTTAATTTGAGCCTTCTGCCTTTTGTAGAGGACTATACTGTAGATTTTGTTACTGGACCATTATTTTCTATATTTCTGACTTCCTAGACAAAATTCTGGAAGATCTAAACTCAGTAATATCAAAAAGAGAAATTGGCTTTTTCTAGTGCTTATCATATTTATTTTGATTTCATTCTGAAAATTCAGAATCTCATAATTTTTAGACAATTTGTACCCCCTTCAGTCCAGGAAATGGAGGGTCCTCTTTATGTATAGCTTTTGTTGTGCCCAAGGCTGTAGTAAAAATAAATATTAATTGGTCGTATGATAGTTGTGTGATTTGAACTCACCTATTGTCAGTAAATCATTGTAGGTATTTTAATGGAATACACTGACAAAATTTCTCTCCACATCACAGGTTGAGGAGCCACCACCAGCAGACAAGGAAGCAGGCAAAAAGCAGGAGGGAGAGCAAACCAATGGCCCCAAACTGGATGAGGAACAGCAGCAACAGCAGAGCCCAAATAACCCTTCAGAACCAATGGATGTGGACTAGACCTGTACTGAGGACTAGCAATCTCGCTTCTTGTCGGAACAGCTTCTTTACCAATTCATAATAAACTTGGTAGCCCTTGAATCAAAGGATTTCTTTTACTTTTTGAATCTCTTGGTCATGGTGCAAGGAAGAGGCAAGACTGACAGACAGACAGACAGGGTGATGCAGTTGGCTGCACTGATGAGAAGGCACTTCCACTATCCACTAACCTTTTTATGAAGACTCACTTAAGGTCCACCAAATGTAATAGGTTAGTGAGTTTGTGTATCATTCTTTCATGTCAAGTCGGTGAAGTCGGGTGACACTTATTTATACATATTTTTCAACCCCCCCATATATAAGGAATGCTTGTGAGGAGGTAGCAATGAGAGGGTAATCATGTCACTGACTTGTGATGTGTTGGTGTGTTAAGGCGCTGGTGAGGTACTGTGCCCCTTCTACTGAGTAGGATTATTATATGAGTAGTGTTTAGTTTTGATTCTAGATGGAGCACTTTACTGTCAAAACTGATGATCATGAATCGGTTCTATACAGCATAGGAAGCATTAATAGTTATTGTAAATAACCAGTCCCTCTGCTAAGTAGATCTTAACTTCATATTGAAGTTTTTGAGTTGGAAGTACGACAACTTGTCATTAATCTAGCCTACAGCTTTAGTTATTTTAGGTTTGATAATGCAAGTTGAGCTGTGAGACCAGATTATTGTCTCACACTACCAACAATGACCAGTGGAAATATTCCTTATTCTGAATTATAGGATATACCTGATCATGTGATACAGGAAAATGTCCTTTAGTCTGTTGAAGCAATTGCCGTGCTGTTGGTGTGGCCTAGTTTGCTTGTTTGCGGCTATGTGCCTCTCGCCCTACCACTGCAATCATTCCACTGTTTCTGCTTATGTTGTTTGCTGGATGTATGAGTACATATTAAGATTAAGTTTGCAAGGTGTGTTCTTTTCCTGACCACATCACTGTAACCATGACCAGGAACTTTCACGTCCCATAATATACTAACTGCTGACCACACACCATAACACTGTACCCATGTGGAGGGGATCATCAGAAGTAAGTGCTTGGAAGCTGTAATTAAACAAACCTTGTAAAATGCCATCAGACCCAAGTAATTGGCTGGAGTATGAGCTCTTAACACACACAAACAAGCAGCCATTGGAAGTTTTGTTAGCTTTCTTTTAATTATTGACGTTTCATAGACCTTCAGCAGCCTCACAGAAGCAAGCAATGTGTGTACTTCATGTGGCAGTGACCTGCGCTGAAATACTTGGTGTCAACAGTTGGGTAGTAAGATAGCAAGTTAAGTGTTGACCCGCTATTTCTCCTGCACATCACTGAAGCCTGTGATAAAATAAAGCATACAAAGGAAACATGCCTCTCCAGAATTAACCTTTTAAGACTAAGTTCATTGTTGAGAGGCAGGATACGCAAAAAAGTGACAGCCAGGGAGATAGAAGGGACTGTAACTACATAGCTATGGCCCATTACAGTAGACGACTTTTGGAGAGAGAAAATAGATGTAGCTAGTAATGGATTCAGTGAACAATATCCTGTATAGTGGAGATAGGAAAAGTATTACATATAAATTTTGTTGCTTGTATTAGTTAATCCTATCAACAAACTAACCTTTCCCTTGTGAAAAGAGGCACTGTTAAATGGTAAGTAAAGCCAGAGAAACAAACCATCATGATCTCACCTACTTAAAGGAAGACCGTTAGGAGACTTGTTTGTTGTAGAAAGTGATATACTATAATCCCCCCCACACAAAAAAGGTTGGCCAATATGAAAAAAAGTGAAAAACAAATATATCTTGAGGTGGAATAGAATGACATGACGAAAGGTGACGTCTGTGAGGAGAAAATGAGCGAAAGTGATTAAGAAAAAATAAATAGATAAATAAAAGTATCGCGTCAGGCTGCTGTTTGCTGTTCGGCGTTCAGTGCAGTTGCCAGATTTTGCTACTCAGTCTATTATATTTCCCGATTTCCGACCTCCAAAACTCTCCTCCACCTCAATAACTAGACTCATTTATAATTATCATTGAAATGGTTGATTGTTGATGTCTTTTTTGCAATAGTTTAGTGTAAGAAACAAGTCAATGCAATAATCTGGCAACGCTGGAACTGCAGTGCGGCGCGGCCCGTGTCAGACCCCATGGCGGGAGGGTCGAGATTGGGAGGATAATGGAGGAGAAGAAAGAAGAAAAGAGGAACGAAAGGAGGACCTAAGAAGCGATACAAAGCGTCATAGGTCAAAAGAAGAACAAGAAGAAGAAGGAGTGGGTGAAGTTGAGGAAGGATGCGGATGACCTGAATGAGATAATTAGCAGAGAGGAAGTCGAGGTATGTTTGAAGAAGCAGAAGAATTGTATAAAAAGACGTGAAAATCTTTACCTGTGCCCACTGAGGTTATAGGCCTACGTACATTTCTTACGATAATCTTTTTTGGTATAGTTTCGAGGTAATTTCTGGTTTACTCTTTGGTTTTAGGTTACAGTGAGGCATTATCGTGTTATGGCAGGCTTATTTATTCCCTAATTATACTCATATTATTTGATTTATTTATTGGAGTTACTGGATAATTCTTCATGTCCGATTCTTTTTCTTTTTTAGGTTGCTAATAAATATTTTTATTGTTATCAGACTATGATCGAGTAGTCGAGTACCCATATCACCGAGATATCCACTCACTGAGTGGTGATCTCTCTCTCTCTCTCTCTCTCTCTCTCTCTCTCTCTCTCTCTCTCTCTCTCTCTCTCTCTCTCTCTGAAGTGAATATTTATTTTTTCGATAAAAAAATAGCATGTATAGTTATTATGGATGTACTCGATCATAGTCTAATAACAATAACAATATTTAGTAGCAACCTAAAAAAAAATCGGACATGAAGAATTATCAATAAATCCAATAAATAAATCCGAGCAACTGGTACCGGTACCGAGCAATCTGGTACCGGTACCGTACCGTTTAGCTGGTACCGTTAGTACCGGTACTGGTACCGGTACCTGCCCACCCCTACCACGTGGGCCGCGTCCACCCTCACGGCATGGCTCCGCGGACACGCTATTTTTATTGCCTTTACGAGCTTCTTAGGGCCGCGAGCAGTGTTATTTGAGGTAAGACAGTGTTAGAAGATATTATTCCGTTACAGGAGATACGGTAAAGCTGTGTTACTGGGCTGTGTGACGTCTAGTGTTAAGGTGACGGGCTTGGAGGCTTGGCAGGGCCGTGTGTTCAAGTGTTCTTATAGGTGCCAGAGATAGTGATTGCTTACCTGGTGTTACGTTATAATTGTGTTACTCTTCAGCTGTCATTGTGTTTCGTGTGTTGAGGTGACGGGCGTGGGTCTTGCCAGGGCCGTGTGTTCAAATGTTCTTATAGGTGCCAGAGACAGTGATTGCTTACCTGGTGTTACGTTATAATTGTGTTACTCTTCAGTTGTCATTGTGTTACGTGTGTGCTGTGTTATACGTGTGTTGCGGTGACGGGCGTGGGTCTTGTCAGTGACGTGTGTTCAATAGGGATGTACCGATGTATCGGTATCGGTGGTATCGGCACATTTTAAAAGTATCGGTATCGGCTCATTTTCTGCCGATACTACCGATACTTGAAGGAGTTTTGTACGTCGCATGTCACTCGTTGCAAATAATTTTGTTCAACAGAAATTGGATTTTCTTAATTGTTGAAAAAAATATTAGAAAAGTGTATTTATCTAGTATCTATTATCTATTCATATTACTTTGAATACAAGTATATAATACTTGGTATACTGGACGGTTAGGTACCGCGGACGCGTACACAGGTCTTTCTCCGCCTCTGTGGTGGACAGTGGAGTGTTTCCCATGTGGTATTACCGTATTGGTATGCTGGATTTCCCCTCCCAAGGTGCATGACTTTACTACATTTTTCTTCAATGAGTTGTAGCAGACACTTTTTGTTCCATCTCTGTAGCTTGGTGATGTCGTCTTGTAGGAAATCCGCAGCCAAGGGGTTAAGCCTACATTTTATCGCAGATACGTAGACGACACCTTTCTCACCTTTAAATCCCCTGACCACATTCCTCTGTTCCTTGAATAGCTAAATTCCAAGCGCCCTAACATGGAATTCACCGCTGAGCTAGAAAAAGATAATAGCTTATCCTTTTTAGATGTTCATATAAAAAAGTGTAGCTACGGATGGCTTCACCACCCGCAAACCAACCTTCACAGGCCTGTGCACAAGATTCAAGTCCTTTATTCCATTAACTTATTAAAGAAACGTGATCACACTAACAACACGCATTTATCACATTTGCTCGACCTATTTTACACTCCACCATGAACTATCACGCCTCAAGGTGATGTTATGTAGCAACGGTTACCCTGTACCATTTATTATTGGCAAAACACTAAATAGTCTATTGATGCATAAGGATATTCTTCAACACAGTTCCACGCCACATTGTTTACTTTCCAATAGAGTACAGATCGAGGCGCTCGAAGCCTGCAGTTAACGAACAAACTCCTCAAGCTCATCCGGTCGTTACCCACAAATTACTCTCGGTTATATTTAAAATGAACAAAACCATACAATCATTCTTCCACACCAAGGATAAAACACCTTTACAACTAGAGTCTTCTGTGACTTACAAATACACGTGTGACAGCTGCCAGGCGTCATATATAGGTAAAACAGTATTATTATCTGCATTGTAATTTTTTTCATTGTTTCTTTCACTTGTTTTTCTTCATCCCACTTTTATTTATTGCTGTTTTGAATTTAGTGTGTTTTATATTGTTCTATAGCATCTGTCTATTTTCCTTCTTTTTTTTTTGGGGGGGGGGGGTTACTTTTACGCTCCCCCTTAGTTTTTTTTACTTTATAATCCGTTTGTTTTTACTAGTTTTACTATTAAAGCTCGTATTTATGTTTACACTCCCGCTTACTGCAGGTAACTTTTAATTTTTGCTTTCAAGTGTTTTCGTGTTTTACTTTTTGTCTTTTGTCTTTTCTTAAGACATCGATCGGCTTGTTTTTACCGTAGATTAATTTTATTAGTGTTCTTTTATCTTTGTATGTGACACACTGTGTAACTTGTTTTAGGTCTGATGATGGAACATGTTCGTTCCGAAACGTAACCAACTTATTAAAGAAGTCTAAAGATAGCAGAGATGTTTCTGCCAGCCCTGCTGATCACGAGTCCGAACAAGCTCATTACAATTATAAATGTGTGTGTGTGTGTGTGTGTGTGTGTTGACGGTCAGTGTGTGGGCGGCGGGGATCTCCAACCATTGTACGAGCTAGTTAAGGTGTGTGTGTGTGTGTGTGTGTGTGTGTGTGTGTGTGTGTGTGTGTGTGTGTGTACCTGCCAATAACCCCTTGGACGGTCTTGTGTTATAAGTCGTTGGCTGAGGGTCGTCATGTGATGTGACGTCTCCATTAATATCATCTGCTAACCATAAACTGAATAGGATTTTGTAGTCTCCGGTGGGTAATTAGAGAGAGAGAGAGAGAGAGAGAGAGAGAGAGAGTACTGATTGCGATATTTCTCTCTCTCTCTCTCTCTCTCCTTTATTATAATACCCAATGGTCATTATATATATATATATATATATATATATATATATATATATATATATATATATATATATATATATATATATATATATATATATATATATATATATATATATATATATATATATATATATATATATATATATATATATATATATATATATATATATACATTTGTCTTCGTCTAATAATAATAATAATAATAACAATAATAATAATAATAATAATAATAATAATAATAATAAGAAGAAGAAGATGAAGAATTATTATCATTATTACTATCAATTCCGTTATCAAAAGTTATAATAATTTTTTTTTTTGGGGGGCGACACGTGAGCAGGTGCCCCCCCCTGGTTCCGCCACAGCAGACACACACACACACACACACACACACACACACACACACACACACACACACACACACACGTACGTTTAACTAGCCCGTATAATATTTTGACAGCTCCTGGGGTGTGGTGTCATCTGCCATCCCATATCGTGAGACATCCCATATCTTTATTTTATCATCGCGGAACCCAAAATTTACTATCATGAAGTGACTAAGTGAAGCAGCTAAGTGTAAAAAAAAAGTACTAATGAGGATTTAATTAAATAGCGATGCAAGGCTCATTAGGTCACAAGAAGAAGAAGAGTGATGGTTGATATCCTCGTTACACACACACACACACACACACACACACACACACACACACACACACACACACACACACACACACACACAGATACGTCATCATTTGCTTTCGTAATAAAATAAGTAAACTTGGGTGGGACAGACCCCGACAAGCAGACGACAATTAAAAGACACGATACCTTGTCGAAATTCATGTATGTGTTCAGGATGGGATGTCTCACGATACCCGGATGTCTCATGACGCCACACCCTGGGCTTACACGACATTCAAAGTGGTCGTTAACACACACACACACACACACACACACACACACACACACTACTATTACTACTACTACTACTACGTACTACTACAACTACTAATATTACTTTTTTATTACTACTATTACTATTACTACTATTTATATTACTACGTACGTACTGCTACTACTACTACTACTACTACTACTACTACTACTACTACTAGTAATAATAATACTTTTACTATTACTACTTTTACTACTACTACTACTACTACTACTACTACTATTACCATTACTACTACTATTACCTCCACTGCTATAACTATTGGTGCTGCTACTACTACTGCTACCATTATTACTACTGTAACTACTAATTCTGATACCACTACTACTATTACTACTACTACTACTACCTCTGTCTTTGCTAATTATTCGACTACTACTACTACTACTACTACTACTACTACTACTACTACTACTACTACTACTAATACTACTACTACTACTACTACTATAATATAATCAGTATTTCACCTTTGTATATATAACCATAATTAGACACTTATCATTGTCTAGTTCCACGTCGCATCCATAATTAATTCATGTCTGTCAGGGAGGACCGTGGCTAATGTTAACATGAATATGTGTATATGGATAGTAATGTAATATGTAAGATTAGTGATACACGTTAACTTACTTAACACACACACACACACACACACACACACACACACACCACTCTCTCTCACACACACACACACACACACACACGACCCTTAACTATAGGGCTGCTCCGCCCCCTCCAATAGGCAAACAAGCGAACTACACGGAACAACTGTTACTAACTATCACGCACACAAAGAAAAATTGGCGGGACTAGCGCGCGCCCTTCCTTTCTGCACCATGTACACCTGCGCACAGCCCTCAGTTTAACACAAACCTCCACCTCGTCGACAAGTCTCCGTCCATCCCCGTTCAGTGTGTTGGTGACGGGAACTCTTCGCCTGAACCCGCTGCCCCCGTATCTGCTGTATCTCCCGGGTCTCGGTTCGATACCCGCCCTCAGCACTTCCATGTTATGTGTCTGTTTTATACCGGCGGGGAGTCCTTAATTAACAAGCCCCGTACCCGCCCACGTAAATGTTGGACCTCGGAGCTCTTAAGTATACATTGAAATTATACGTATATATGTTATTGATGTGGTTGTGGTGACGAGTGGTGGTGGTTGTGGTGACTAGAAATGTGCGGTATCTTAAATAATACCGGCCCGCCTCATCCCGGTATAAGTCATGATACAGAGAGAGAGAGAGAGAGAGAGAGAGAGAGAGAGAGAGAGAGAGAGAGAGAGAGAGAGAGAGAGAGAGAGAGAGGCAAGGTGTAGGTAACAGATTCTCGTGTCATATGGAAAAGCGCCGGGTTGTGAAAGTCTCTCTCGTGACCGAGGCTCAGGACAAGCGATTGGTCTTTGAGGCGTTTTCAAGACCCTGTGGGAGCGAACTCCCAGTGTTGGAGGCATCTAACACAGCAGTATCTATTTTCCATGCACAATTTTTATACAATTCAATTTATGGTCACAATTTAAGTTATTTCGAAAGCGCTTTTAATATTTGCCCAAACTGTTAACTCGCTTAAATTTCTAACAATGCCTTCGAACCTTAAGTGTGACGTCTGTCCCGGACGTTTTGCAGCTCAGTTCTTCCAGCTGAGTAAAACTTGCCGCCTCTGCGTTCAAAGATTACATCTTCAGAAGGCTGTGACTGAATGGAAAGTCAAGCACAATGATCTTGAAAAGAATTTTGTAGCCCTTCAGGAATTTATTTTAAGTAATGTGGCAGTGACTCCACCATCGATGGTGGAGAGGCCCTCCACTGAGACTGTGCCCTCTCCAGACGACCCTCCTGCTTCACGGGAGGACGTGTTACCTGCCTCACAGGTTGACTCCCAGCCTGCCTCACAGGCTAACCCCCAGCCTGCCTCACAGGCTAACCCCCAGCCTGCCTCACAGGCTAACCCCCAGCCTGCCTCACAGGCTAACCCCCAGCCTGCCTCACAGGCTAACCCCCAGCCTGCCTCACAGGCTAACCCCCGGCCTGCCTCACAGAACAACCGCCAGCCTGCCTCACAGGCTGACCCCCAGCCTGCCTCACAGGCTAACCCCCAGCCTGCTTCACAGGCTAACTCCCAGCCTGCCTCACAGGACAACTTCCAGCCTGCCCCACTTAACGCTTCTCTTCCTGCTTCACAGGATGTCGGGTTCCAACCTGTAAGGAATGGAGCCAAACCGAAGCAGGCAACCAAGAATTTACTGACCCCCACTACCTTCAATAGGTTCCATGTGCTGGCAGACACCATGGAGGATGAGTTCGAGACTCGCCTAGTTGGGGACTCCATGGTGCGTGGCCAGCTGGTTGAGTTCTGTGGTCGTTCATCAAACGGCCGCAGAAAACGTTACTGCTATCCAGGTGCCAGACTGGACGACATCACCGCAGCGTGCGATGATGTCACGAGAAATGCCGACCGAAACACTTTGTCATTCACGCGGGGACAAATGACGTAAAGACAACCCTTTCTGAGGAACTGCTTGAGAAATACCGCCGCATGATCAAGCAGTATAAACGTAAAACGGATGCCAGTAACATCATAATCTCAGGAATCCTCCCGAGGGTCGGTGCCGAATCTAGCTTTTACAGTAAGGCCTTCAGCACAAACAACAGACTTCAGTCCCTTTGCTCACAAGAAAACGTCCAGTTCGCTAACTTGTGGAACAATTTTTACTACGATTCAGACTTGTTCCTTCCTGATGGCATTCACTTAAACCCTGTTGGAGCAGCCCGTTTCGGGAGGCTTTTCTGTGATCAAGTGGCTCTTCAAAAGCCAAAAAAACGCGGAGGCGAGAACACCAGCAGCTCCACCGTAAGGGAGCACTCAACCCGCAAAACTCCCGACTCGAATCACATTAAAGCTTGCTATATGTAAACGCTCGTAGCCTACGTAACAAATTTGAAGACTTAGAAGTCCTCGCAGATACAAATCATTATCACATCATCGGCGTCACAGAATCTTGGATAGACACTTCAAATAGAAATTTCATTGCGGAATATAGATTACCGGGTTATACCATTTTTAGTCATGAAAGAGAGAACGGACAGGGTGGAGGCGTTATCTTTTATATCCACAACTCTCTCCATCCAGTATCCGTGAAAACAGATATTATAACCAATGTAGACATGGTCTTCATTGAAATTATAAATAAATCTCGTAAAATAGTAATTGGACTTATCTACAGACCGCCAAGGCAGACTCTTGACATCGACCACGCATTGAATTTTTTTTTTTTTTTCTACGTCGCTGCCTGTTGCGCCGGTAGGCATCTTCCTGGTGGGGCCTGATGGTCGGCCCAAGGCTTCTTCCAGGTGGGGCCTGATGGTCGGTCCAGCCCGTTCTGGCGCAGGCGAGTGTTATAGTGGCGCCATCTTGCATTGGCTCATGCTGCCCCCCGGAACTCGTTCTTGATTCGCTTGGACGGCTTCCTCTAGAGTCCGGGCTGATGGGTGGTCTTCAGGACAGCATGTGGGTAGTTTTAAGCCACTCGGCGGTGACTGAAAAATCCGAGTGGTAGCGTGGGGATTCGAACCCGCGTCGTCCATCACGCGGTGAATGTGAGCCCAGTACGCTACCAGTTCGGCCACCGCCTACCCTATTATTATTATTAGAAACAAGTAGCAGTTGCGAGGCAGTAATTGTTGGGGACTTTAACTTGCCAGTGAAAAGATGGGGTGAACCGTTGAACTGTCATACAGGGCTCGACCTGTACACAAATTTACTAGAAAGTGATTTACATCAACACGTTCAAGAACCGACTCGGGAAAATAATATACTTGACCTTATCTTTTCAACGACAGCTGATCTAGTTAGCGAAGTAAATGTTGGTCCAATTTTTAGTTCTAGCGATCACCGAACAATCACATTCAGCATCAATATGAAAGAAAGTAAAGTAACTCCTAGTAAAGAAAAGGTGCCTGATTATCAGAGAGCGAATTTCGTAAGACTCCGATCAATTCTAAATAATTCTGACTGGACTGAAATCACGGCGGAAACAGATATTGATAAATCTTGGGGGGCCTTCACCACAATATTGAACAATGCCATAAGCATATGCGTACCCTATCGTAACAGACGTTCAGCTTCTAAGAAGAAACCCAAATGGTGGAATAACGAAATTCAAAATAGCCTATCTCTTAAAAAACGCGTATACAGTAGGTACATATCATCTCAGAGCGAGGTTGACAAACTAGAGTTGGACAGAATTCGCCGCGAAACCAAGAAATTAATAAAACGAAGCAAGAAAAATCTTGAAGAGTATATAGCGGAAACAAGTAAATCTAATCCTAAAGAATTTTTCAGCTATATAAATAATA
The DNA here is from genome assembly GCF_024679095.1 of Eriocheir sinensis. NCBI lineage: Eukaryota > Metazoa > Arthropoda > Malacostraca > Decapoda > Varunidae > Eriocheir > Eriocheir sinensis. The sequence goes on along the minus strand of NC_066556.1, from coordinate 922,433 downwards.
AAAAGTCACTCACTTGTGGTATCGGACCGCTTGCTAATGAAAATGGTAACCACACGAACAATGAAAATGAAATGGCTACAATCCTAAATAACTTTTTCGCATCCGTATTTACCGACGAAGATTGTTTATCACCTCAACCGCCGGAGGTTAGAAGGACTGAAAAGATGTTAAGTGGCGTGCTCATCGTAGAAAGTGACATTTTACGCACAATTGAAAAGATTAAAGTAAGCAAAGCTCCTGGTCCAGACAAAATTACCCCTAGGGTCTTAAAAGAAATCAAACATCAAATTTGTAAACCGCTCTCCATCATATTCAATAAATCTTTAACAGCTGGAAAAGTTCCGTCGGATTGGAAACTTGCAAATGTCACACCAATTTTCAAAAAGGGGGACAAGTCTCATCCAGGAAACTATCGACCAATTAGCCTGACATCTATTGTTTGTAAGTTAATGGAGACTATCATTCGCGACAATATGGTGAAATTCTTCGAAGAAAATAATATAATAAATAATTCGCAACATGGCTTCCGTAGTAAACGTTCGTGTTTGACTAACTTACTTGATTTTTTTCACTATATTTTTGAGGTGTTCGATGAAAGCAGATCAGTAGATATCATATATCTGGATTTTCAAAAGGCATTTGATAAGGTCCCCCACCAACGATTGCTCAGCAAACTACTGGCGCACAGTATCTTGAGTAACATTCATAATTGGCTTGCGGACTGGCTCTCTGAGCGGAAACAGAGAGTAGTTCTAAACGGTGTTACATCAAACTGGCTCGATGTCAAAAGCGGCGTACCTCAAGGATCAGTGCTTGGCCCCATGCTCTTCTTAATTTATGTTAATGATATCGATGATGGGCTCACTTGCAAAGTATCAAAATTTGCTGATGACACAAAAATTGCTAGTAAAGTAACTGCGATACTCGACGAAGAAGCTTTACAATCAGATATAGATCGACTTGCACGTTGGGCCAATCAATGGCAAATGAAATTTAACGTTGAGAAATGTAAAGTGTTGCACATCGGAAAAAATAACAATCGTGTTCGGTACGTAATGAATGGCCAACAACTTTCTGCAGTAAGTAAAGAGAAGGATCTTGGAATCACTATATCAAGCGATTTAAAGCCCGGTCAGCATTGTTCAGAGGTAGTTAAAACTGCAAACAAATTGGTTGGCTTCATCGGACGAGTCTTTAATAATAAATCGGAAAAAGTAATCTTAAAACTGTATAATTCGTTGGTTCGACCCCGTCTAGAGTACTGTGTACAGTTTTGGTCTCCCTACTACAGAAAAGACATAGAAAAGTTGGAACGGGTCCAACGAAGAGTAACAAAGATGATTCCTAGGTTGAGAAATTTGTCATATGAACAAAGGCTTAAAGAAGTAAATTTATTCAGCCTATCAAAACGAAGAATGCGAGGCGATCTAATAGAAGTGTTTAAAATGTTCAAAGGATTCAGTGATATTAATGCGGAAGATTACTTTACAATTGATCGATCAAATAGAACAAGAAGAAATCACAATTTGAAGATAAGTGGTAAAAGATTCTCGTCGCATGAAGCTAAACACTTCTTCTTCAATCGAGTTGTTAATGTTTGGAACTCTCTACCTTGTGATGTCGTTGATAGTACAACAGTTACGGCCTTCAAGAATAGATTAGACAAGTGTTTTGAATCCAACCAGCAACTAAGATATTACTCATTGTCGTAATAACGTTAAGTTCTTTCGAATACTGGTGTCCTTGTCCTCTTTTATCGCCCGGTTAGTGGTAGCAGTAATGGTAGTTCTTTCCTCTTTCCTACATAAATTCCATGCAGTTTTTCCATGCTGCATGGTTCTTTTTCCTTTCCTGCCAGCTTTGGCTGGAGGGATGGGGGGGTGGGGAGGAGCCTTCGCCTTTGCTGTCCTTCATCTTCCACCTTTGATTAGATAGTTAGTGTAGCTTGTCACAAACAACCTTGTAAGGACCAGCAGGTCTGCTGTTGTTTGTTCTTCCTTTGTGTTCCTTTGTATATCTCCTGTGTCCTGCCTCCCTCCACACCCAGGAGCTGCCGTGACGAAGGCCTGACTCGTGGGGGAGCGCGCCTGTGTCCTGCCTCCCCCCACACCCAGGAGCTGCCGTGACGAAGGCCTGACTCGTGGGGCAGCGCCTGTGTCCTGCCTCCCCCCACACCCAGGAGCTGCCATGACGAAGGCCTGACTCATGGGGCAGCGCCTGTGTCTTGTCCCACACACCCAGGAGCGGAGGCCTGACACATTGGGCGACCGCACTGATAACAACCTCAAAACTGGAGACTGGGATGCCGGGCCAGGAGTGGGAGACATCACGAAGAGTCGCACAAAGATAGGTCAATTTAGGTCAAGAAATGCTGTATAAAGGACATAAGGAGTGTGTCACCTTAATAGCGGCGATGATGATGTGCTTGATTCTGTGTGTTAGTGAGGATAGGCTATCACTGGTTAGCTGGTATTGGTAGAGCGGGGCACCACCACAGTGAAATGTATCAAGTTATTTATATTACAGCAACACTTACAAATTAACTCATCCATTTCCCTTCAAGCAATAGTTCTAACACCTTTAATTTAATGATTGAATGTTTCCTTCCTTCTTTTTTCATTTCCTTGTTTTCTCTGACACATTTTCTCTGATTTTTCGTTTTTCTTCAGTTTTCTCTCTCATCCATTCTCTCTCCTCCTCCTCCTCCTCCTCTGTCTATCTTTATTCCGTCCTTTCTTTTAATGTCTAACTTATCTTTTGCTTGATCTTTCTGGTGGTCAAATCTTGCATCTCATTTCCTATCATTCATTATCTCTCCTCCTCCTCCTCCTCCTCTCTGTCTATCTTCATCCCTTCCTTCCTTTTAATAAGTCCAAGTTATCTTTTGCTTAATTAACATTTATAATTCTTTCTGGTGGTCAAATCTTGCATCTCATTTCCTTTTGTCCATTCTCTCTCCTCCTCCTCTTCCTCCTCCTCTCTATACATCTTCATCCTTTCCTTTCTTTTAATAAGTCCAAGTTATCTTTTGCTTAATTAACGTTTATAATTCTTTCTGGTGGTCAAATCTTGCATCCCATTTCCATTCGTTCATTCTCTCTCCTCCTCCTCCTCCTCTCTATATATATATCTTCATCCCTTCCTTCCTTTTAATTAATGTCTAAGTTATCTTTTGCTCAAGGTTCTTTCCAGTGTGTTTGTGGTGTCCGGCTCTGCTTGCTAGTTTGTTTTGTCACTGTATAATTGTCAGTCCTAGTTTTTGTCACTGTATAATTGTCAGTCCTAGTTTGTTTTGTCACTGTATATTTGTCAGTCCTAGTTTGTTTTGTCACTGTATAATTGTCATTCCCAGCCAGGCGCCTCTTCCATGTAAAGATATCGGCAGCTTCAAGCCTTGCCGATATCTCAATCCGTACGTGAATGTAAATTAACCGAAATCCTTGTTACTAAGCCCTGCACGGTGCTCTCTCACATAATGCTTCTTTAAATTTTCAGTCTCACTTAACTTCCGGGGTTAGTAATATATTTTGCCATGAGTTAACTCCCCGTGATGGCCAGTTTCATGTAATATATATAAGTAATTTGCCTTTTGCATGGCTGTAATTCTGCATCAGTGTCTAAGGCCCAGTTTCACAGTTCCTCATGATAGGTTAGTAAGCTCCGAAACCAATACCAGAGCCTTCGAAATTTCCTTGTACGGTGTCTGGAGTTTATATTCAAGTTCACAAATTTGACGAGACTATACAGGAAAGGTCTTGTGTGTTTATGCTACGAAGGAAAGGGAGGAGAAGGGAGATGAGATTGGGAGACGAGTGAGCCGAGATCCTGTTTATATTCAAGTTCACAAATTTGACAAGACTATACAGGAAAGGTCTTGTGTGTTTATGGTACGAAGGAAAGGGAAGAGAAGGGAGATGAGATTGGGAGACGAGTGAGCCGAGATCCTGGTTATATTAAAGTTCACAAATTTGACAAGACTATACAGGAAAAGCTGTGTTTATGATATGAAGGAAAGGGAAGAGAAGGGAGATGAGTAAGCTGAGATCCTGTTTATATTCAAGTCCACAAATTTGACGACACAATACAGGAAAAGCTCTTTGTATTTAGTGTGTCATCGAAGACCGCGCTATTTTGAACAGTATGGGATTCTATAGCTTGGTTCGGGAGTGTTACAAAGATTGTGTTGGACTGTGGAAGCGGCCCTTAATGTTCCCTTTTCTAATATGCCTCTCTGTTTTTGCAGGATGCCGCGGACGGACCATGCAGAGGACTCATCGCGACGACACCAACGGTTTGGTTAAGTGGGTTCTCTTGTGTGTGCGTCTGTGTGTGAATGGCAGGCCTGTCGTATGATTGTGTGTGTGTGTGCGTTGGCGGTATGCCTTCGCACTATTATTTTGTTAGGATGTATTTTTTTGTGTGTGAACTTTTTGCACGTAATCTTTTTTTATACCCATAGCTAGCGTTTGTTTGTGTAGCTGTGTTCCGGGAGATGGGCGCCGGGGGACATGGGCTGGGGGGGGCGCACGTGACCTCCTCTGTCCGTGACCTCTTCAGCTGGGGAGACCGGTAAGCATTTTGATATAGTTGTGTGGATAATGGATATTGTTTTTTACAGCTAAAGAAACTGCTCTAGCGTAACAAGAAAATAGATTTATAAAAGCCTGTTAACCCTTCCCCGGCAGGGGAGACGTATGTTCTACCCCCAAAAATAGGTTTAAAATAGCCTGTTAACCCCTTCCGGCGGCAGGGGAGACGTATGTACAACCCCCCCAAAAAATAGTCTCTGTATAGACGCTGTTGATGTTCATCTGTAGTGCGGCCTGATGAACGAGCCTCCCATAACCCACTTAGCCAGTGGGGTACCTCTTTGGCCGACTCGGTAAGGAGTGGTTCTCCCGTCACGCTGGTCGTGGGTTCAATCCCAGGCAGCCGGGGCATACCCTCTCCCTGTTGTGATTAATTTCCCGTGTGTTTCGATACACGCAGAGGACGTGTGGGACCGAGAGAGTAATAGAAAAAAGAGAATAGAAAATCTCATCATTAAACATCCATATGTGTATATAGATTCCCCTCAAGTGGGCATTCCAGAGTGACGTTTCTATATCGACTCTGCCGCAAAACTGAACAAGCATTTACATCTATATATAGATGTTATTTAACCATTTCGTTGCTAAGCGCTCGCAACGAGACTATCCCCTCAGGCGCGCTCGGACACCCCAGCAGGGGAAGGGAATCTCTCTTAACCGCTGTATCTCACAAACTATTCATCACAGTTTCAAAACAAAACCATCATTGGAAAGAGGAGGCCAAGATCTATAAGATTCAGTAATGTAAGCCTCTCCTGCGAACATACAGGCACGTTCAGGGGGTGTTGCCTGTGAAGATGTACATTTCTACGTGCGCGACGGTCAGCCGTAAGGCAACTACTGTAGATCTCTTGATGACGGGGTGCTGGCAGGGCAGTATTGACAGCTGAAAAATGTACAACTATTTGGTCAAAGAATCCGTCAGGTGAAGCTATGTAAAAATGTCGCTATATTGGACAAGAACATCCACCAGTTGCTCGTCCGTAGATTTGCCGCGCTGGGCTGACATGATTTTCCACCAAGTTTAGTATAAAACACACTCAATTGGCAATCCTGTGTTGTGAGAATTAGTGTTGGAACACACTCATACGCGGGAGATTTGAGTGCGGCTGGATGTCGCAGTGAGCGTTTAGCACCACCAGCAAAGACGCCTAATGCCCGCTGCAAGCGTTTAGCAATGAAAGGGTTAAGTTAGACTGGTTATATGTGTATTGATACATTCAAATGAAGGTTTAGAGTGTAACCACTGATGGTACATGAGTCAGGATCATCAAAATCATCCAAAAAATCAGCACCTATATCCTCGGCTACCAAAGGAGTCATTTCCTCCGGCTCAAGAGGTCTCTTACTCCCTGACGTGATAGACTATGATAATAAAAGAAACTAGGAAAAAATGCAAAAGTTCCCGGTGTCAGCTGATGTGCATTGCATATCCGACAAGGCACAAGGGTGACTGTCCTTCAGAGGCAATGTCGGCAAGTGTCCAGGGGGTTGAGATGCCCAATGGCGATTTATTTTGTTAATTTTGTCAGTAGTAAGGAATCTTCTATTTTTTTATTCTATTTATTATTTTTTTTACGTTGCTGCCTATTGCGCCGGCAGGCATCTTCCTGGTCGGGCCTGATGGTCGGCCCAGCCCGTTCTGGTGCAGGCGAGTGTTTATAGTGGCGCCATGCTGCTATCTAATGTGGGCAAATGAGAGCAAACGTCTATACACTGACGCGCCGACAAAAAGTCCCAATTTCCAAACGTCACTATATAGATCCTCTGCCGGGAAGGCCTTAACCCGTGGGCGTCGGCAACGGGAAAGCCGAGAAGTGGCCTAGAAAAGTCAACATTACACAGCATTTTGAGACACAGAAAAGAGCATGGAACGTACGTCAGAGTACCTTTTTTTATTTATTTATTTATTTTTATTTTTTTACATCGTTGCTTGTTGCGCCGGTAGGCATCTTCCTGGTGGGGCCTGATGGTCGGCCCAGCCCGTTCTGGCGCAGGCGAGTGTTTATAGTGGCGCCATCTTGCTCCTCTCATAACCACAAAGCCATTAAGAATATTTCCTTCTGCTCAAACTCCATTCTGTTTGTGTGGTGTTTGTCACAAAATAAACAGTCTTGTGGCATCTAGCTGAGAGTCACTTGTTGTCAAATGCAGAGAATTTGACAAGTGGTTACTGTGTGGATAGCTAATTCAGTCTGCCATGACCTTACAGCACCACCCATGACAAAAAGCCCACCTCAAGATCACTCACCCACCACAATGACCCGGGGCATGCATGGTGGGCTGCGCCAGCCACCATCGCCTAGAATTAGCTCGAATTAGGGTTTTATGGCAAGCCCATTTTAGGGTCCACCGTACCACAGCCATGACTCGTGAAAGCCCAGAAAAGGGTCTGCCGATGTTCTTGGGTTAATCGCTGCTCCTTCAGAAACAAAAGTTATGAGCGGCTGAAAGGGAGGTCAATTTCGGGAGGAGAGGCGTCTCGATACGTCATTCCTCGTGAGAGAATTCAAGTCGAAGGCAGGAGGAGATATAGACACAGGAAGGGTGCCCCAGAGTTTACCAGTGTAAGGGATGAAAGAATGAAGATGTTGGTTAACTCTTGCATAATGGGTTTGGACAGTATAGGGATGAAAGAGGAGATGCTGGTTGACTCTTGCATAATGGGTTTGGACAGTACAGGGATGAAAGAATGAAGATGTTGGTTAACTCTTGCATAATGGGTTTGGACAGTATAGGGATGAAAGAGTGGAGATGCTGGTTGACTCTTGCATAATGGGTTTGGACAGCACAGGGATGAAAGAATGAAGATGCTGGTTAACTCTTGCATAATGGGTTTGGACAGTATAGGGATGAAAGAGTGGAGATGCTGGTTGACTCTTGCATAATGGGTTTGGACAGCACAGGGATGAAAGAATGAAGATGCTGGTTAACTCTTGCATAAGGGGTTTGGACAGTATAGGGATGAAAGAGTGGAGATGCTGGTTAACTCTTGCATAATGGGTTTGGACAGTATAGGGATGAAAGAGTGGAGATGCTGGTTGACTCTTGCATAATGGGTTTGGACAGCACAGGGATGAAAGAATGAAGATGCTGGTTAACTCTTGCATAATGGGTTTGGACAGTATAGGGATGAAAGAGTGGAGATGCTGGTTGACTCTTGCATAATGGGTTTGGACAGCACAGGGATGAAAGAATGAAGATGCTGGTTAACTCTTGCATAAGGGGTTTGGACAGTATAGGGATGAAAGAGTGGAGATGCTGGTTAACTCTTGCATAATGGGTTTGGACAGTATAGGGATGAAAGAGTGGAGATGCTGGTTGACTCTTGCATAATGGGTTTGGACAGCACAGGGATGAAAGAATGAAGACGCTGGTTAACTCTTGCATAATGGGTTTGGACAGTATAGGGATGAAAGAGTGGAGATGCTGGTTAACTCTTGCATAAGGGGTTTGGACAGTACAGGGTACATGTAACAATATTTGTATACGTGTGAAAATTGATTTAAATGAGTATATAATGTTAGTAATTGCAAAAATGATTATATATGCATAATAGAGGAGATAAGTGATGATTTGACCATTTTTAGTTAAGAAAAATTCAGTTAAGTACGTGAGAGATAGCGATGGAATTTATACATTCTTAAAAATACTTAAAACTACTTATCCTCCCTAATTTCTACCTTTCCCGTACTTAATTAAATTTTGGCATTACAATTTTGTTGACCTTAACCTGGTGGTGGTGGTAGCAGCAGGGGTCATGTTTCTTAATGGTCCCTCCAAGCGAGAAAAATGAGAAAAATCACCCCGCTCACAAACCATTTCATAATATATATCAAAGCATTTGTGATCAGTTTAGGTATCATCTATTTTGGGGAGTTTCAATCATGGCACAAATTTGGCCCGTTGCTGCTACACGGTAAAGCCACAAATTTGGCCTGTCGCTGCTACACGGTAAAGCCACAAATTTGGCCCGTCGCTGCTACACGGTAAAGCCACAAATTATAGCCGGGAGCATTCTGGACCATCTAGAAAAGCATAATTTAATTCATGATTCACAGCATGGGCTCACAAAGGATAGGTCTTGTCCTTCTACACTAAAGTAATCGAGGCGGTTGACCGAGATGAAAACTGTGACATATTGTATCTAGATTTCAGTAAAGCGTTCGACAAAGTTCCCCATCACCGGCTATTACTAAAATTACAGGCTCACGGCGTAGCTGGTAAAGTTTTGAACTGGATCAGGGCGTGCCTCAGTGGTAGGAAGCAGAGAGTGCAAATCAATGGTAGGAAATCTGAATGGGGCAGTGTTACGAGTGGAGTCCCTCAGGGGTCGGTGCTGGGTCCTCTGCTTTTTATTATTTACATAAATGACTTGGACACAGGAATTAGTAGTGATGTCAACAAGTTCGCAGATGACACCAAGGTCGGTAGAGTAATCCAATCAGACAGGGACGCTACCGTTCTCCAGGATGAGCTTGACGGACTATATGATTGGGCGGGGAAGTGGCAGATGGAATTCAATGTCGGAAGTGTAGCATTTGAGTGTAGGTAGGAATAACCCCTTACAATTACTCCTTAAATGGCACTCCTCTAAGCAGGTCTGGGCGTGAGAGAGACTTAGGAGTCCTAATGAGCGCTGACCTCCGTCCTAGGGCTCAATGCATTCAGGCCAAAAATCGTGCCAACAGAGTACTTGGTTTCATCTCAAGGAGCGTAAGCAATAGGAGCGCTGAAGTCATCCTCAAACTTTACTTCACACTAGTTAGACCTCACCTAGATTATGCAGTGCAGTTCTGGTCCCCCTACTATAGAATGGATATCAAGGTGTTAGAATCTGTACAGAGGAGGATGACAAAGATGATTCAGGGGGTGAGAAACTTGCCTTATGAAGGCAGGCTGAAGCAGTTAAATCTACACTCGCTAGAAAGGCGAAGGTTGCGAGGAGACTTGATCGAAGTCTGTAAATGGATGAAGGGATTTAATAAAGGGGATGTCAATAAGATTTTGAGAGTGAAAGAGCCAGGTAGGACGCGTGGAAATGGTTTTAAGTTAGACAAATTCAGATTCAACAAAGACATAGGCAAGAATTGGTTTACTAACAGAGTGGTGGATGAGTGGAACAGGCTTGGGGGCCATGTTGTGGGTGCCAATACCATAGATACATTCAAGAAGAGGTTAGATAAAGCCATGGCCTTGTATAGCCTAACCAGCCTATTTTTGGGGGGTTTAAATATCATGGCACAAACTTGGCCCATCACTGCTACACGGTAAAGCCACAAACTTGACCCATTGCTGCTACACGGTAAAGCCACAAACTTGACCCATTGCTGCTACACGGTAAAGCCACAAACTTGACCCATTGCTGCTACACGGTAAAGCCACAAACTTGACCCATTGCTGCTACACGGTAAAGCCACAAACTTGACCCATCGCTGCTACACGGTAAAGCCACAAACTTGACCCATTGCTGCTACACGGTAAAGCCACAAACTTGGCCCGTCGCTGCTACCGGGTTAATGGAGCAGCCACCTGTGTCTGAGCCAAGATGTCTGGATGTCTCCGCCGCTGCCTCTCCGCATGTCTGAGTCTCCCTGTACTTCCAGCGTGTTGCCCCGGCTGGAGAGACACGTTGATGGAGGCGGCTGCGTGTGTCGTCCCTTGCCTGTATCCTCTGGCGTCCAGGTAAACAATGATAATGATTATGATAATACCAATAATAGTAATGAATATAATAATACCAATAATAGTAATGAATATAACAATACCAATTATAGTAATGAAATGATAGTCGGTCAAATAACGAGATCATTAAATACTGTTGCTCTTGTATAATTTTCATAGTGTGTCTAATTCTCCGTCACTGTCTCCTGGGTTGTGTCTAAGTCGGTCTTGTTCTTTCAGAGGCGCGTAAGTGGAGAGCATCGGCGCAGCGCGGGAGCAGCACGTCAGGGTGTAGGGTGTTTGTTTAGCTGGTGTAGGGTGTTAGGGTGTTAGGTGTAACAACGGTTGGCTCTTTCACAGAACGGGTGTGATTCCGTTCTGCGTTTGAGTCTTCCACCTTCAGACGGTCTCCCTCTGAGATGTCTGAAGTTTTTTTTGTCGGTTTTCTCCGTAGGAGGAAGCCGGCTCTAGCTACTCTGGCCTCTCTTCCGGGGGTCAGAGCGGTCGGGCTCTGCTTGGCCAGGCGTTAGTCTTTCGCGTTGTCTCCGCCGACGTTTTGCCAGACTCTTCCGTAAGGTTGAGCCTGGCTTTTTTATTAGGTGGATCAGGCTGCCTTCTTCCAAGGAGTCTGATGGGAGTGGAGTCTTTTTTTTGGTGTATGTCTGTGGGTACTTAGTGGGTAAGGGAGGGTGGGGTAGAATGGTTGGTGGGCTGGAAGTGGGTTGGGGGATGAGCCTCCTGGGATTTGGGTTGTGTCGAGCCTTACTGCCTGGTGTGTTGGGTAAACCTTCACACCAGGGGGGGGGTGCCAAGACTATATCCATCTCCTGGTGCAGGGCGATTCCCCTTTCCCATGCTAACTGGCCCTCCTCCGTCTGCCTCCCCAAACCCCCGCTAAGTGCTTGTGTGTGTTATTTTATTTAGGATGTCTTTTTTTTGTATGCCTTTTTCCCGTGTGTTTATACCCAATAGCTAGCGTGTGTGTGTGGCAGTCCGGAGGCGCGTGCAGCGAGGACATCACATCACGTCACTACGGTATATCCACGGTATTTGGTTTAGTGTGTGCTGTGTGTGTTTGTGTGTGTGATGGCAGGCCTGCCGTGTGTTTGATCTTTTGCTGTGTGTTGCTGTGTGACTGCTAGGATTTCATTTCTATGTATGTTTTTTTCCCCATAACCCCCTTCCTCCCTAGCTCTTTAGCTGTTGTCCCTGGCTAGGCGCTGGGTGGATGCTGCCGGGCGACCAACGGCGGTGGCGGTGTGCAACGCGGGAGCTGCTGAGGTTTGGGTAGCACTACGGTGCAGGTTATGTAGGGTGTGTGAGTTTTTTTTTTGTGTGAGTGTCTTTTTTTTGTGTGGGGACTTAGCTAATCACTGTGTCAGGAAGGCATGGGCGTGGCCGTCTGTCCATCAGGCCGACGGGCGGGTGTGCCACCTGGCAGTCAGGCTAGCAGGTGACAGGCAAGCTATCTGGTGGTCAGGCTGTCAGTCGGGCCATCAGATAGGTAGGCAGGCCACCTTGCGGTCAGGTTGTCGGGCGGGCACCCCACCCTCGGTCAGGTAGGCAGGCAGCAGCGTCTACGCTGAACCGTACGGCCACACGTACGAACGCACGGAACCCGTACGCTACGTTCCGCCGCACTGACGCTCGTCGTACCTCTGCTCGCACGCTTGCGGGCGGGTGGGGCGGGCGGATGGGCGGACGGGCGGGCGACGTGGGAACGGGCGGGCGGACGGGTGGTCGGGCGGTAGGGAGTCGGAGCAACGCTTGAAAGACGCGCAGATAGATGTCAGATTCTCCCGTAGGGAGGTCTGGCAAGGTGATAGTTTAGGCGGCGGAGTTGTACGCGGGCCAGTCTGTGTTACAGCTTTGCCGTCAGGGTAGCTCCTTACGAGCTGCCCAAACTGAGGACCAGTTTTCCTCACAGGAGGAGGCTGGTGGGGCCTAGGGTGTTAGGGGTACAACGGTTGGCTCTTTCACAGAACGGGTGTGTTCCGTTCTGCGTTTGAGTCTGCCGCCTTTGGGCGTCTCCCTCTGAGATGTCGGTTAGGATTTCTTTTTTTTATATGTCCGTGTGTGTAACTGTTGCCTTTTAGCCTGTTGTGTTCCTGAGCAGCAAGAAGAGGAGGCTGTGGTGACCCGCCCGATGCGGAAGGCTTCTGGGCCCTGTCGGCGGGGGCGCACCTCTCTGGCTGACTGGTTGACCAGGCTTTGACCAGGTGGCCGGGGAGGCGCATCCTCGCTGGGCGGGGTCTGGGGGCCCTCCGTCTTGGGGAGGTCGCTGCAGCAGGAGGAGGTAACTACTGCTGGTTTTGTAAGGCATTGTGGTTGAGAGCACCTTGCAGCTGTAACGCGAATTTCGTTCCGTAATAAACAATGTACCGCCATGCTGCCTGTCCTTCCTCCCTCCCAGCACTGTGTACGTCTGTGTGTGTGTGTGTGTGTGTCTTAATTCTCCCTCACTGCACTGTGCGTACGTCTGTGTGTGTGTGTTGCTCTGTCTCTGTCTCTCAATCTCTCTCTCTGTCTCTGTCTCTCTCTGTCTGTCTCTCTATCTCTCAATCTCTCTGTGTCTTTCTCTCTCTCTAGTTAGTAAAGAACAGGCAACAAGAAACCTCCATGGCTGAGCTTCAACAACAGAACACCTCATCACCGTTGATGAGGCTCCACGCCCCAGACCACAGCCATGTTAGCCTCGATAATAGTCCTCGGCGCACTTATTCCGAGACGTCCTGGTGAGTGAGTGCCCTAATTGCCTTCATGGATAATGTCACAGGTATCCAATGGTTCAGGTGTGATGTCAGATATTTTTGTTATTGTGTCGTAAATATCCAGTGATTATTTCCGACTCGCTGAATGTTCATCGCACACAGTTTGTCTTTGAGTAGAAACACTGATTAATATCCATGATCGGTTAGATTATGAACTCCCTCGATTTCAGACTGGAGAGCTACACAACACCGGTCATCCGCTGAGTGGTTGAATTCCTGGTCTACCGGCCCCTGGAGGAGTGGTCGATTGCCTGGTCTACTGTGGATATGAGTGGTTGATTCCCTGGTCTACCCCTGGATGACGCGGCTGTTCCTATGCAGGGGAAGACTCACACAAGTGATAAGGTAAGGTTTTAATGGCTGGGTTTACATGAGGTTTTAATGGCTGGGTTTACAAGATGTTTTAATAGCTGGGTTTACAAGAGGTTTTAATAGCTGGGTTCAAGAGAGGTTTTAATAGCTGGGTTTACAAGAGGTTTTAATAGCTGGGTTTACAAGAGGTTTTAATAGCTGGGTTTACAAGAGGTTTTAATGGCTGGGTTTACAAGAGGTTTTAATGGCTGGGTTTACAAGAGGTTTTAATGGCTGGGTTTACAAGAGGTTTTAATGGCTGGGTTTACAAGAGGTTTTAATGGCTGGGTTTACAAGAGGTTTTAATGGCACATATCTACTGAATGTTGCTGTGTTACGTATCTTGACATGCTCTCAGGATAAGGAGTGTTCTGATATGGTGCCTTCCCCCTCCCCCAGCACCTGTCGGACCTGGAGACTCCCCCCTGAGCCTGACGGTGGAGCTGTGGGCCCTGCACCAGACCCCCACACACCCCCGCACCACCCACAGCAGGGGAGGGCATTGAGACTCCCCCCACAGGCTAAGACAGGGAGGGACTTGAAGATCCGGGTTTTTGTCATCTGCACAGGAATTGACACATGGTATTTGGGAGCAGCGAGTAGCGGGCTTTTTTTTAATGTAGTTTCCTTTTTTGTGTGTGCCCTTGAGTTGTCTCCTTTGTTGTAGAAAAAAAATACTTGACAAGGCTTTCATAGGTGTTTGGGGCATTTCCAGGGGTAGTTTATAATGACCCTGGTGGTAGTCTGGCCCTTCCTCTGCACAATGAACTTGAAAAATTGCTCAAAAACATGCTTATTAACCCGGTAGCAGCGGGGATCATGTTTCTTAATGGTCCCTCCAAGCGAGAAAAATGAGAAAAAATCACCCCTCACACAAACCATTTCATATATATCAAAGCATTTGCGATCAGATTATGTATCTTCTATTTTGGGGGGTTTATATCATGGCTCACAACCAAGAGAGCCCGGGCGAAGTGGAAAAATTTGGGTAGCTTTTCCGATACCCTACGCCCCTGTCCACCCAGCAGTGGGGGGTTGTGTCCCGTCTCCTGGGGTCTGTTCCCTTCTCCTATAATTCCTTCCCCTTCTGTCTCTCTCTGGCATATGATCACAGATGTTGCGCTGCCCACTAAACAAAACTTTCCAACTTTCCAACAGTTAAATTACAGGTTGATCCAAGCGTTATGCCTGTGGCTCACCTTCCTAGAAAAATACCTGTTGCTCTGAGAGATAAACTTAAGAAGGAATTAGACCATATGGAAAGATTAGGTATCATTGTTAAAGAAAATAAACCCACAGATTGGGTCAATAGTATGGTTGTAATTGACAAAGATAAAAAAAAGCCACAAATTTGGCCTGTCGCTGCTACACAGTAAAGCCACAAATTTGGCCCATCGCTGCTACACGGAAAAGCCACAAATTTGGCCCATCGCTGCTACACGGTAAAGCCACAAATTTGGCCCGTCGCTGCTACCGGGTTAAAGGTTTTGGGCAACTTGAATTTGATGAGACTTCTAAATAGGTGACCTTTAATACCTGTTTTGGAAGATATAGGCCTACCTTAGACTTACGTTTGGAGTAAGCAGCTAGCTCTGAAATATACCAGAGAAGGATGCATGAGGCTTTTGGTGAAGGTGTAGAGATCATGATGGATGACATTTTGGTGCATGGGCGGCGCACAGAAGAGGAACGTGACCATAGATTAACCCGGTAGGAGTGACGGGCCAAATTTGTGGCTTTACCGTGTAGCAGCGATGGGCCAGATTTTTGCCACGATATAAACCCCCCAAAATAGATGATGCATAAACTGATTACACATGCGTTGATATATATTATGAAATGGTTTGTGTGAGTGATGATTTTTTTTCTCATTTTTCTCGTTTAGGGGGAGGAGCCTTTAAGAAACATGATCCCCGCAGCTACTGGGTTAAAGATGTCCTAAAGAGATGGTGAGAGACAAATCTGAAGCCGAGCCCAATAAGATCTAGCTGAAAACCAAGCAAATTGAATATATTGGTCATGTTTTGACTGAAAGTGTCATCCATACTGATCAGCAAAAAGTGGAAGCTGTTGATGAGTTTATTCCTGTCCCACAAAACAAAACTGTGTCAGAGGTTTTTAGGCATGATCAATTATGTGGGTAAATAATTCATACAAAATCTTTCCACACTCACAGACCCGCTGCGTGTTCTGCTGGAGAAAAACACTGCATGACTGTTGTTGGGAGAAGACACAGCATGAAGGCTTCCAGGAGCTGCAAGACATCCTTGTGGTCAGGGCGCCTGGTCATTATGATGTAAGTGCTGTACCTGTCTTACTTTGTGTAGATGCTTCAAGCCTTTCACTATAGGCCTGTATAATGCAAGAAGGTCACCCTGTAGCTATCTCAATTTTGTTCTCGTTCCTTTACTTGTCCTGTTCTTTACATATGCCGATGTGCGAAATCAAATTATTATTATTATTATTATTATTATGCAGCGAGGTCATTGACAAAATCTGAAAAAAACTCTGCCCAGATAGAGAAAAAGCTACTTGCTATAGTGTTTGGGGTTGAGAGATTCCATTCCCAGCAGTACGGCAAACATAACATTGTTGTAGAGACAGACCACAAGCCCTTGGAAGCTATTCTTAGGAAGCCACATAATTGCCTCTACACCTTTGATAGACTAATGAATGCTGATCCTTTCCCAGGGAGCGTCGGCAGAGATCGAGCTGGCGGAAGGTTGGCGGCCGGGTCAAGCTCACCACCGACAAGGATTTCCGTGACGTGCGCTCGGCCAATGTTGCTGACCTCGGCTATGACAATCTTACTAAGGTGGTGGAGGTGGGGAACGGCATCTACATTGACGACGGACTCAAGGAGATCCCTGAGACTACTACTACTACTATTACTATCCTCTATACTGCTATGTGTACTATTAAATCCTCTTTACTGCTACTATGTGTACTATTGAATCCCTTATATAGTACTTCCATGACAGCTGATCGGTGATACTACTTCTACAACTGCTATGACCACTCAGTCCCTGGTAAGTACAATGTCATTATCATCATTATTTGGGTTAAGGTTCATTTAATTCAATCTTCCTGAGCGGTTGGACGCTTTATGGCTCTCCTCCATTCTACTCTGTCTTCCGCCCAATGCTTATACAGTCCTATCAATCCCAAGTCTTCCTGTACACACCTTCTCCACGTTTTCCTAGGTCTACCAACTGGTCTCCTTCCTTCTACCTCCATTCTACTCTGTCTTCTGCCCAATGCTCATCCAATCCCATCACTTCCAAGTCTTCCTGTACACACCTTCTCCACGTTTTCCTAGGTCTACCAACTGGTCTCCTTCCTTCTACCTCCATTGTGCTCTGTCTTCTGCCCAATGCTCATCCAATCCCATCACTTCCAAGTCTTCCTGTACACACCTTCTCCACGTTTTTCTAGGTCTACCAACTGGTCTCCTTCCTTCTACCTCCATTGTGCTCTGTCTTCTGCCCAATGCTCATCCAATCCCATCACTTCCAAGTCTTTCTGTACACACCTTCTCCATGTTTTCCTAGGTCTACCAACTGGTCTCCTTCCTTCTACCTCCAATCTCTCCAACACTCCCAGCACTGTATCCTCCCCTGCTCTCTTTACATGTCCAAACCATTGGAGTCTTTCCCTTCTGAGCACTGTTTCCAGGTCCTCTACTAAAACTCCCAGCACTGTGTCCTCCCCTGCTCTCTTTACATGTCCAAACCATCGGTGTCTTTCCCTTCTGAGAATTGTTTCCAGGTCCTCTACTAAAACTCCCAGCACTGTGTCCTCCCCTGCTCTCTTTACATGTCCAAACCATCGGTGTCTTTCCCTTTTGAGAATTGTTTCCAGGTCCTCTACTAAAACTCCCAGCACTGTGTCCTCCCCTGCTCTCTTTACATGTCCAAACCATCGGTGTCTTTCCCTTTTGAGAATTGTTTCCAGGTCCTCTACTAAAACTCCCAGCACTGTGTCCTCCCCTGCTCTCTTTACATGTCCAAACCATCGGTTTCTTTCCCTTCTGAGAATTGTTTCCAGGTCCTCTACTAAAACTCCCAGCACTGTGTCCTCCCCTGCTCTCTTTACATGTCTCTGCCAAATATTTTCCTCTCCCTGCCTCTGTCCCTGCCAAATCACTCTCTCCCTGCCTGTGTCCCTGCCATATCTCTCCCTCCCTGCCAAATCTAGCCTCTCCTCCTTACCTAACCTACCTTACCCTACCCTAAGCTGCCCTAACCTCCCTCTCTCTCTCTCCACCAGGTTGACAAGCCCGTCCATGGTGAAGAAGTCTTGTCCTACCCGCGCTGAAGTGACCCATGTGGGCAACGCTACCATGGACGGAGCAGTGGGGGAGGCGGTGGCTGAGTGGATAGCATGATGGCGCCACATTCGGGACAACGCGAGTTCAATCCCCGCCCAGTGCCACCAAGCTGGGATTTTTCAGTCACTGCCGAGTGGCTTAAAACTACCCACATGCTGTCCAGAAGACCACCTATCAACCCGGACTCTAGATTCTAGGATTAAAGATGAGCTCCGGGAGGGCAGCATGAGCCAATGTAAGATGACGTATGTATATACTTATGAATGTATATACTTAGAATATCTCTTTGATAAGGCTTTCGTCGGAGTTGTGGATATTCATTCTCGGACTCTATTTAGCGTTAGTTAGGCCACACTTAGATTATGCTGTCCAGTTTTGGTGCCCACACTACAGAATGGACATCAACTTGCTAGAATCAGTTCAGAGGAGGATGACCAAGATGATTCAGGGGATGAGGAACCTCCCATATCAAAATAGGCTGAAACATTTAAACTTACATTCACTAGAGAGACGAAGAGTGCGGGGAGATCTGACAGAAGTATTCGAATGGGTCAAGGGTTACAACAAAGGCGATATAAGTAAAGTATTGAGAATTAGCCAGCAGGATATAGAACACGCAGTAATGGATTTAAATTAGAAAAGTATAGATTTAGGAGAGATATATGCAAGCATTGGTTTAGTAATAGGG
Source organism: Eriocheir sinensis (assembly GCF_024679095.1). NCBI lineage: Eukaryota > Metazoa > Arthropoda > Malacostraca > Decapoda > Varunidae > Eriocheir > Eriocheir sinensis. The sequence continues at coordinate 904,040 of NC_066556.1, read as the reverse complement.
TGGTGGGGGAATGGAATAGACTCAGCAGTCACATAGTTAGTGCAGGGACGGTAGCTTGTTTTAAGAGTAGACTGGATAACTACATGGACGAGGATGACAGGTGGCAGTGAGGTGTGGGTGCAGTAAGGTGACAGGGTACTGGAGCATACGCCCGTACCGAAGGTAAACGAGGATCAAGCCTCTCTTGTAATCCCTGAAACTACACCTCACCCACCGTGAGTAGTGGGGGGGATTCTGGAGCTGCCCTGTGTAGGCCACTCGGCCTCTTGCAGTTTCCCTATGTTCTTATGTTTCTCTCTCTCTCTCTTCCATCTTCAACCCCTCCTCCACCTCCTCCATTTCTTTCCTCCCCTTCCCCCTCAACCCCTCCTCCTCCACCTCCGCCCATCATGTGTTCTAGCTATATTTCATTGCCATTTTATTTCCTGCTTCATTACCATCAAGGTATTCAGTCACACTTACTCTAATCAGGGTTTTGTGCGCTCAGATTTCGTGGGTTGATCCGCATGTTCCTCCCTTCTCCCGTGTTGTTTACCTGCGACAATAAACTATCAATCAATCAATCAAAAAATTTAGAAACTCAAAAGACCCAGACCGAGAGAGACCACAGACCCAGAAAAAAGCTACATCAGGGAGTGCCATTATAAAGGCAAGACTCCCGACCGACAACTCAACGTCCCATCCAAGGTCCCATCACTGTCAGTCTCGTGGTGAGTGTGGCGTGTAGTGGTGGTGTGCACGGGCTGTGGCTGGCACCTTCGACGCTCCACAGGTGAGCAAAGTTGGGGGAACACTTTTAATTAAGAAGGATAGAATGATTGAATGAAGGAAAGACAAAAGGAAGGATGGAAGGAAAGAGGGAGAGAGCAAGGAAGGAGGAAGGAAGCTGTGGCTAACACCTCCGACGCTCCACATTGGCCATTGAAGACAGCTATAGTGTCACTGAATACATGTTACCTGTAGATCTGTAGTTATTTGTCGCAGTACATAAGTTTTTTCCGCTCAGGATGCAGAAGCCGTGTAAAACTATCACTAACATCACCAAGCAGTCTATGGAAATCCAAGTAACTTAAGCGAGAGACTTATCAAGAAAGGGAGCTGAGGTGCTGATATGTTTAAAAATACGGGCTAGATCATGATTTACAGGCTACGAAAATCATGGCTATTTATTAGATGAGTTCACGGAAAATCGCTGACGTTTATTGGAAGGATGATTTACAGGCTACGAAAATCACGGCTATTTATTAGATGAGTTCACGGAAAATCGCTGACGTTTATTGGAAGAATGATTTACAGGCTACGAAAATCACTGATGTTTATTAGATGAGTTCACGGAAAATCGCTGACGTTTATTGGAAGAATGATTTACAGGCTACGAAAATCACTGATGTTTATTAGATGAGTTCACGGAAAATCGCTGACGTTTATTGGAAGGATGATTTACAGGCTACGAAAATCACTGATGTTTATTAGATGAGTTCACGGAAAATCGCTGACGTTTATTGGAAGAATGATTTACATAAATATCCCGTGGGCAGTTTTTATTTAAAAGCACGAGGTTGTAACTAGATCATTTAGGATCAAGGCGGCGGAAACAAAACGAATATAGGTTGATTTAGTCAAATTATATGTTTAAACAGAAGTGATCAAGGGTTTCGTCGTCAAATAGGCTATGCGGCTCCACAGTTTAGGTGGTGGTCGATGCAATAATGTTTAGGTTCATACGGTAATATCTCTGCCTTACTTAAATATATAGTGTTCATCTCCATCTCATCGAACAAGGTCAAATATAAATCATTGAGGATACATGCACTTAAACCTTGCTCATTGTACATAGCAAAAAAATAAATTATGTGAAATGTAAAACAAAACGAAAATAATACGTATAGTGCATTTAAAAAAGTTAGCCTAATTGAAATGTGTAGCATATCACAACTTGCATGTACTGATAAGGTTGTAAGGCTTAAGGAAGGGATGAGGAAAAGAAAGCAGGATGGAAATAAAGAAAGGAAGATGGAAGAAAGAGAGGATGGAAGGAAGAAATTGACAGGAAGGATAGAATGATTGAATGAAGGAAAGACAAAAGGAAGGATGGAAGGAAAGAGGGAAAGAAAGGAAGGAAAGATAAATGGAAGGAGGAAGGAAGGAAGAAAGGAATGAACGAAGGAAGGAGGAAGGGAGATAAATCACACAGGAAATGAGGTTGCCAAATGTTCACTCTTGGTGGGATCAGTTTGATGTGTCAGTTCCGCCATACGTGCCGAGTGCTCAAAGAATATCCTACCCGGTGACCTGCTTGAACCTCCTGCTGGTGGGGCGAAATCTCAGGCCTCTGCTGGTAGGAACTTGAGGGCTCTTACGGAGGGGAGAAAGGAAAAATGGAGAGCATAGGTTGTAGTGTGAGGGTAGGGGAAGAGGGACAAGAAAAAAAAAACTGTGGGTGAACTTCCATTACTTGGTTGGATTTTGTATAATGAATGGCCAGGGTAACATGACAGGACGTAGGGATTTGCCACTTGTCAGCTGGCGGAAAGCACCTTGGGAATGCGAATTTGTACATTTGTTGAGGCTCTGAGTCAGGAAGTATAAAGAAGGAAAATGATAATGAGAGAGAGAGAGAGAGAGAGAGAGAGAGAGAGAGAGAGAGAGACTAAAATAGCTGTCGACGATTTCCATCAAGGAGACTTCCTTGATTCACATCACTTTCCTCACTCCCTCCCTCACTCTCCCTCACTCCTTCCTTCCTCACCCACTCACCCACCCACCCGCACCGCTAACGGAACTTAACCAGGCTGTTGTGCGCCCAATTTATCCCTCCCTCGCTTCTCCGTCGTTGAATGATAAAAGTGAAAAGGAACGACGACTTCATGCATACTTTGATGTCTTTAAGTCCACACACACAATAAATAAATAAATAAATGAGTAAATAAAATAAAGTAAATATAAGATCGATAAATAAGCAAATAAATGAATGGTAAAATAAAAAAAACTAAATAAATAATGATAACCTGAGGAAATAATCTCATTTATTACACACACACACACACACACACACACACACACACACACACACCTTGCCTGCTCTCTCTCTCTCTCTCTCTCTCTCTCTCTCTCTCTCTCTCTCTCTCTCTCTCTCTCTCGTATTTGTAGACAGAGCATGGACCAACTTATTTTAAACCCGCCGTGTGTATGGTAATGTGTGCGTGTGTGTGTGTGTTGAACCCCTCATGCAGTTTCAAGGTCGCCCAGTCTGTAACCTCCCTCCCTCTCTCATGGATTGCAGTCGCACTCGTTTCCTGGAAGGCCTGTTGAGGAACAATTGTGTATGTGTAGGTTGGAGGATATGACCCACACCGATCTAACAGGAGGAGGAGGAGGGGGAGGAGGAGGAGGGGGAGGAGGAGGAGGGGGAGGAGGAGGCTAATGGAAGTGTGAAGTAGCTCTGAGGTTATTATTTTCAACCCCGAAATAACGTTAGAGAGAAAAGATGAAAAACTGTGTTATCGAGATTTTATCCTTTTAAAACCCAGAAGAACGCGTAGAAAAAGCGGAGACATTTCTTGTAGAGGTCTTTATCACTTTCGCATCCATATTGATGTGAATAGAAGAGTTTGATGGATGAAGCGGTAGGAATGGTATTGTGAAGCTATTTAATCCTTTGCCTACCCGTATACTTATCATATAAGGAGGAGCAGGCAATCTTAGCTTCAAGTATATAGCTCTTCGAATGTGATGAGGCAATTCTGAGGGAGTGGGGGAGGGAGGGGGGAAAGTTTTGTGCTGTGGTCACGACTAGAGAGAGAGAGAGAGAGAGAGAGAGAGAGAGAGAGAGAGAGAGATTTACATAGATTTACATGGAAAATCAGACCACACAGACCCCATGTTCAAGACTAGGTGGTCTGTCCTTAAACTTTAGTGATTCTACATTAATCAGAAGGCTCCAAAACGCATTACTTATTTTCCTAACACTGTACACCCATTATTTATAAGTCGTATTAGTTTTTATTAAGAGCAATGTGACCATGTTGACTTTTACTGATTATGGGGGCGGACTCAGTTGACCGTGATGGATTTTCAGAGATGATGATGATGATGAGAGTTCAGTCATGACTTCTCACTAATTCCGGCTCGTAATTTGTTTAGGAAATCCAGAACGGCCAACTTGCTCCACCCGAAAATGGATAACAAAAAGCCCAGGCAGCCGCATTGCTCCTTTAAAGACTAAGGCAATGTTTGAGCTGGTGAAAGTATTAGGAAGAACTTTTAGCTCCCCACGCTTCCCTTCTCTATCACAAGCGGAACAGCAACAAATACAGCGTTCACCTGCAACACATTTTTAGCTCGGATTGTCTATAGAGTTAGGATTCATGAAAATACTACATGCGATTATAATAACTAGCAGAAAACTGTGAAACCCGCCTGTTTTGGAATCTTAGATAGTATATATCATTCACTTTTACACACACACACACACACACACACACACACACACACACACACACAAATAGGGTACCCATAGATCGATTAAAAGAGCACTTGATCATGTCGGAAGGGTACCTGCTGGCGTTTACGAGTTCAACACGTGATCAGGCCGTGGTGAATTACACACACACACACACACACACACCATTTATCACGGAGGGAACACTTGTGCAACTCCAAAATCTCCATGAAAAAACTATTTACCTCCAAAACGAGGGCACCATACGCCGAATAGTATCTAAGGCAGCATTTTATTGTTTTATCTAACTTTGGAAATATCTTGAGGCATCGAAGGGGGTAAATCCATACTCGTTTTGTTGTGTTAAAGTATTGATTTATTTGTGAGTTAGATTTCTGTTTTTGAGTCAATTTTTTGCATTGCTGTCCAGTAACCTCCTCTCTTTTTCTTTGACATGAAAAAAGGTGTCCAGTTGCATAACGGTTGACAGCTCATGGTCTGTGTAATGTCAGACAAATCACCACAGCCTCAACATCCCAACATGCTGGCTTTTATATCGGTTCAGAGAGTATGGTGTATATACCTGAGTCCACCCTGGATCTCAACCTTCGCTCTCGAGATTTCCACCGAGTCATCATTGCAGCTGCTGTTTTGCTCTTTTTCCGCCTTCATTAGCGATTGTGTGTTGTTGCTTACTCCATTGTTACCTCATTGTCACTTTGTGGTTTCCTTTCATTTTCATGTTCATTCTTTTAGCCAAACCTAGATTCCTCCCTCTTTCTGCGCCCGATGTTAACCTATGTTTCTACTATACTTCTCCTCTTACTATAATACTACTAATACCCTCCTACTGTCGTTGCTACTACTACTACTACTACTACTACTACTACTACTACTACTACTACTACTACTACTACCCCTTTAAGTTAACCAATGTTTCATCTTCCCCATCAACATCCCTGGTGTCTTTGTGCCTGAGGCTGGGGTGGGGCTAGTGGGGCAGGGCTTGTCATGTCGGAGCTCCCTTCCCAGTTCCCCCCCAAGGTTCCTCCCCCACCACTTCTGCCTCTCCCCCTCCCTCTCCTCCAATGACAGTGTGTGGAGGGGGAGGAAAGTGAGGAGGTTGCTGCTGCCTCGTGACACCACACAGATGAGCCAGAGGAACTTAATGGTTATCGTTTGTGTTCACGCTCTTCCGCATGTCAGCCTCAAATCTCTCTCTCTCTCTCTCTCTCTCTCTCTCTCTCTCTCTCTCTCTCTCTCTCTCTCTCTCTCTCTCTCTCTCAAATGTTTAGTTGTTTCAGTCAAATAATAGCGAATACTACCTAAATTACGTTCGGAACTTCACCTCCTTGAAGTGTACGTAGTTATGTTCCTTTACGCCTGGTTGGGATTACTAAACACGTTTTTTAGATTTTACACACGTCTACACTTAACTTGGGACACTTCATTGCGTATTTGTCCTTATCATCCTCTGTTCCTTCGCGCCTGGCTGGGATTGCTACACACGTTCTTTAGATTTTGCACACGTCTACAAATTACTTACGACACTTCATTGCACATTTCCCTCTATCATCGTCTGCCTGCACACTCTTGACTTATTCTTCTTTATTGTTGACAACTTTTTTCTATGTATTTTTTCACGCCTGGCTGGGAATGCTACACACGCCTACACCTGACTTACGACACTTCATATGTCTTAATCATACTCTGCCAATGCACTGTGGACATGCATACTGATAGTTACATTAGACTTTCCTTATTCTCTTCGTCACAACCTTTATTTTATTTTTTCTCGCATGGCTGGGAATGCTACACATGTTTACACCTAATCTTTCGCACTTTATTGTATGTTTTGCTCTATCATCTTCTGACAACGCACTATGGACTTGCATACGGATAGTTGCGTTACAATTTCCTTACTCTTCTTCTTTATCATCGCAACTTTTACTCCTGTTCCTATGTGGCCGCTGTTATGGGGCTGTGGCCTCGGGTTAACGACGTGATGGCCTTCCTGACGTCATGCTTCGGCACTGGGGTTCGAACCGCCTCGCCGTGGCTCTTCCCTTCCATGGCTTGACGCTCTAACTCAATTGACCACCACGCCCCATTTTTCACAGTTCTTAACAGTGACTATTATAAACAAGAATATAGCCAAAGTAAATAGAAAAGTAACAGAACACCGAAACAGGCCGCGTATCTAACCACCTTGCAAAAGAATCCTCATCTATACAAACGTTTGCTAATCTATTAATGAACATCAAGGAAACAGAACACCGAAACAGGCCGCGTATCTAACCACCTTGCAAAAGAATCCTCATCTATACAAACGTTTGCTAATCTATTAATGAACAAGGACGAGGGAGTATATATGTGTAAAGGCTGAAGTGTTATGTATCCTTAAACGTATTGGCACCTCAGTTTCCCTGTTTGAAAAGCCTCTCTTGGAAGGTGCTGTGATTTTCATGAACTGTTTTGTGATTCACGACTTCTGTCTTGCACTGGAATAATACCCATTAAAATCCGGTTACTCTGTGGCCCTAGCAAATAATCGTAATGGAAGCCTGATACCTTTAAGAATATGAATAATGAACCTAATTTTCCCTTTGTCATTCTCGTGTAGTGACTGTGGGAGACACGTTGCCTTTGTCATTCTCGTGTAGTGACTGAGGGAAAGACGGCGAATCTGGGACGGGTTACTCCGGGGTTAGACACGTGTTGAAGTGACGTGGGGAGTGGGTGTGGCGGGTGCATGCCGTGTGTTGTGAAAGACACGTAATCAAGCATTGTTCTCACTCTCGTTCTCTGTGACTGGCGGCCTCGGCATTCCCAACTGGTTTCTACTCGCCGATTTGCTCGTACTCACTCAGATTCGCAGGAGCCAAAGTGAGTACAGCAGCACTGCAAGCAGAGGAGTAACCACGTTTTTGATTTTCTTATCTCGTCCGGTCGTTCTCCTCCTCCCTCCTTCCCCTAGTACGCACATCCCTCACCCTCTCTGGTCTTTTCTATCACATATGGGTTAGTAGGTAGATAGACAGAGATAGATAAACATAGAGGTAGATAATTATAGACCACAAGAAATACATCTACCCAATGAAATTACAGTAAAACAAAATGGTACCCAAATACACGTACCAGTAGAAAGTAACACACACACACACACACACACACACATCTGTTACAGTAAAACGCGAGTGCATGAGCTTTAAAAAGGTTGTTAGGCAGAGAATCTGAACTGCACACCTGATTTGCCTATTAGATAATCCGGACTCCGCGCCACGACCCTTCACGGAACCCAACCCAAACCTCAGTCAGTCTTCAACGAGCGGTGGGCTGGAGTAGACGGTTAGGCAGCCATTCACTCCCTCGCTTGAGTCGTTCACGGTTCCCCGGTCCTCACACATTTATCTCACCGGACTCGTGCCAGACGCAAGCTTAACACACTTGGATGCACGTAACGACGACGTGGTGTGCAGATTGATAACCAGGAAGCCACTTATCTTGCACGTGTGTGTGACCTTGTGTTTCAGGGACAGTGTTCATTGTGTATTGCGACATGTGGTGTGCTGAAGACGTGACCAGCAAGCCACTAGTTTTGCTGTGTTGCCTTGTATTGCACGGTTAATATTCCACTTGTATTGCGACGATGTGGTGTGGTGAACTGATAACCAGAAACATTCACTAGTCTTGTTGTGTTGCCTTGTGTTGCATGGACAGTGTTCCTCGTGTATTGTGACGATGTGGTGTGGTAAAGACATAACCAGCAAGTCATTAGGTTTGCTGTATGTTGCTTAGTGTTGCACGGACAGTGTTCTTTGTGTATTGCGACCTGTGGTGTGGTGAAGCTTGCATGTGTGTTGCCTTGTGTTGCACGGACAATATTCCACGTGTATTGTGACGGTGTGGTGTGGTGAAGACATAACCAGCAAGCCACTAGTCTTGCTGTGTGTTGAGGGGGGGCTTCGTGGTGCAGTGGTTATCACACTCGGCTCACAATCGAGAGAGCCTGGGCTCGATTCCCGGGCGGAGTGGAAAAATTTGGGCGGCTTTTCCGATACCCTACACCCCTGTCCACCCAGCAGTGAATGGGTACCAGGTATTAATCGGGGGTTGTGTCCCATCTCCTGGGATCTGTTCCCTTCTCCTATAATTCCTTCCCCTTCTGTCTCTCTCCGGCATATGACCACAGATGTTGCGCCGACTAAATGAAACATTCCATTCCATTGCTGTGTTGAATGGACAATATTCCTCGTGTATTGTGATGATGTGGTGTGGTGTAGACGTAACCAGCAAGTCACTATATAGTCTTAATGTGTATGTTGTCTTATGTTGCACGGACAGTATTCCTCATGTATTGCGTCGGCGTGGTGTGGCGATAATTGTTTTAAATAGCAAGTCACTTTTTTTTGTGTGTGTATATTGGCTCGTGTTGGACAGGCAATAACATTCGTGCATAACGTACAGCCTGACAACTAGAAACAATCATCAGTATTGCCTCGTACAAGTGTGTTTTATTGTGCAAGTGTTGAGAGACGAAGTGAGAGCCGCAGCGTCAGCACAACCACCGCTCTGCTGAGGCTGTGTGGTGTGGTAGCAGCACCACAACCATGGACCACGACCACGGCAGCCACGCCCAGGGCCACAGCATGCCGCCACAACAAGGTAAGTCACGCGTCACGGGCCGACAGAGTACTTGGTCACGTGGCTGTTATTAAGAGATAGAGATAGAGATGGAGATAGAGAGAGGAAGAGAGAGAATCTATTTCTTAGGGGTCCCGTAGACTTTGAGCTTCACCCTTTACTGACCTTAGGCTCGTCCGATGCGGATACACCGGGGAAGTCCGCCGCACGGGGGGACCCCCAGCAAAACCTGTTCGGGGTCGAGGCTCACGCCGCGACCCCGAGCTCTACCTGATTTATTTTTACCAGGTTTCCTTCATATTCACTAAGATTTGACTTTTTATTTATTTTTTTTTTTTTACAGCTAAGGAGACAGTTCAAGGGCGTAAAAAAATATATATATAAAAAAGCCCGCTACTTACTGCTCCTGAATAGAGGTCAAAGGAGTGTCCAAAATGAGAGGTCAATTTCGATTTCTATCTATCTATCTCTATCTCATTCTGTATCATAATTATATCCCCTTGTGCATATTTCTTATGGTTCTTGAAGGCGCAAATGAAACTTAACCCGGTAGCTGCGGGGATCATGTTTCTTAAAGGCCCCTCGAAGCGAGAAAAATGAGAAAAAATCATCACTCACGCAAACCATTTCATAATATATATCAACGCATTTGTCATCAGTTTATGCAGCATCTCTTTTTTTTGGGGGGTTGTATCATGGTAAAAATTTGGCCCCCGTCGCTGGTACACGGTAAAGCCACAAATTTGGCCCGTCGTTGCTTCCGGGTTAACAAAATGAACTGACAGACGAATGTGTAAGTAAATATTCCACAGTATTTACTTTGTCCTCTCTCCCTCCCTTCAGTGCCCAACACCACCATGACCACCCTGCAGGATGACGGGATTCTGACCGATCAGGTGAGAGAGAGAGAGAGAGAGAGAGAGAGAGAGAGAGAGAGAGAGAGAGAGAGAGAGAGAGAGAGAGAGAGAGAGAGAGAGAGAACACCACTCTTTAATTTTTTTTTTTTAATTATAAGTCTTCTCAGCTTCTCTGAATGCAAGCAGGAAAGAAATCCGAGATGGGGCTTCACGCGTCTGGCGGGTTACCCCCCAACACACACACACACACACACACACACACACACACACACACACACACACACACACACACACACACACACACACACACACACAGATATCGACGCGAAAAGACATATACGCAAAGAGTGAAATAAAAATAGTGTGTGTGTGTGTGTGTGTGTGTGTGTGTGTGTGTGTGTGTGTGTGTTTACCTATTTGTATTTACCTATTTGTAATCTACAGGGCCCGAGTTAACCTCTATTAGTCCCGTCTCCATATCTATATATTTGTCCAACCTGTCTTTCATTTGATGGACACTGATTGCCTCCACCGCCCGTGTGTGTGTGTGTGTGTGTGTGTGTGTGTGTGTGTGTGTGTGTGTGTGTGTGTGTGTGTGTGTGTGTGTGTGTGTGTGTGTGTGTGTGTGTGTGTGTGTGTGTGTGTGTGTGTGTGTGTGTGTTGGGTGGAGTTGGGTGGTGTTGGGTGGAGTTGGGTGGTGTTGGGTGGAGTTGGGCGGTGTTGGGTGGAGTTGGGTGGAGTTGGGTGGAGTTGGGTGGAGTTGGGTAGAGTTGGGTAGAGTTGGGTAGAGTTGGGTAGAGTTGGGTGGAGTTGGGTGGAGTTGGGTGGTGTTGGGTGGAGTTGGGTGGAGTTGGGTGATGTTGGGTGATGTTGGGTGATGTTGGGTGGTGTTGGGTGGAGTTGGGTGGTGTTGGGTGGTGTTGGGTGGAGCTGGGTAGTGTTGGGTGGAGTTGGGTGGTGTTGGGTGGTGTTGTGTGGAGCGAGAGCGAGGCTTTCAGTATGTTTATATATTCATTCATAATACATTTTTAATCGCGAGAGAGAGAGAGAGAGAGAGAGAGAGATTATGAAGTTAATGAGCAACTTTCAATGTGTAACACTTGTGGCATAGCAAGAACATTCCTCGTTGAAGCACTTACTGTATGGTTCGTTAAGTTACCAACCATCTCTTCATCCCCTTCGTTCAGTTCGTCTCATACATCTATGTCCTTTATCTTTCCTCCCCTTCACCATTTCTAGACATCTGCAGTCACTCATGCCAAATGCAATTACCACTATACCACTCATATATTAAGACAAAGGCATACAAACTCTTGCTGACTCGTACCTAATCTAATCTCCATTACTGTTATCTTTATCCCAATATTATATGTATGTGTTATCTATAGCTCTCTGTCCCAGCATACCTTCACAGATACAACAACATACATACATATCCCTTAATCTCACATCACAAGACACAAAGGTATATCAACTCGTTTGGACTCTTCAGCTAGCCTCTCCCCCCTCTCCCTCATATCCATCCATCACCTTGACTGGCCAATGACATGCAGTTAAGGGGGACAGGGGAGGGTCATATTTGTCAAGTTAATATGGTCCTTGCGCAAACACTCCACAGCTGTTGTTTATATTTATGTAGTGCAATAGCGTAATGGGGGATTGTTAAGAGGTGGGAGACTGATGCTTCTAGATGTTAATCAGCTTATTATGAACTTACGGAGAATACAGCAATCAAGTAAAGAGGAAACATTATTTATTGGGAAATACATACTTATATAATGAATAAGGGGAATTTTGGCAGCCTGTCGTAAGTGAATTCTGTAGACTATCTTGTATTTACGACTGCTTTTATGAGACGAAAGGAGATAAGGGCAAATAAGAGTCTAATTTATAAATATTTCGTTGATGGGATATAACAAGATATTCTGCCTGTTGAACTCATAGGGAAAAAGCTGTTAGGTGGCAAAGTTTTGTAATATTAAGTATACCACCCGAATACTTGGCTCTGATAGATAACGATGTCAGTACAGATATTGCTATTGTATAGAGTATGAGGAATGCCTCCCCCCCCCCCCCCACACACACACACACACCCTCCAGATAAAAAGTGTGACGGGTTTGTGCGCAGCAGGTATTTAAATGTGCGATGAGTCTCTCCATCACATTTGAATAACGAACTGCCTTTTAGATGTTCTTATTCTACGAAGAGCAAATAAAGCTGCTCCTAGGGAAAGGTGTGTGTGTGTGTGTGTGTGTCTGTGTGTGTGTGAGAGTGTGAGTGTGAGTGGATCTTATTTACCACGTACTGTATATTTTGAAAAGAGGATAATTCTCAAAACCATTATGATCACAAACTCTTCTCACCAGATGTTGCACTTGCCTCTTCTTCATGGAGGGGTGAGAGAGATCCTCCTCTTCCCCTTCTTCGCCACCTCCGACGATGCCTCCTTCGCCCTCGCCTGCCTCATCCTCGTTGTGGTCGCCTGTGCCCTAGAGCTGCTGAGGCTTCCCCTGTGAGTTACCTGTGTCCGCCCCTCACCTGGCCTCACTGGGGCACTAACTAGAATTGTACTGTCGCGTTTGTAGTGTTTGTTGTTGGGGAGAGCAAGGAGTGGTGTTGGTGTTGGTGGTGATGAGTGTATTATAAGTAGTAGTAATGGTAGTAGTAGTAGTAGTAGTAGTAGTAGTAGTAATCCTCCTGTCTTTCCTCGCAGGTCGTTCATGGACGAGGTCTACCTGTCTGAGGCGGGCAGCACCGGCGCCGCCTTCGCCTGCCGGTGCAAACACACTGCTGCCACCCAGACGCTTATGTGAGTGATCGGGGCTCGGGTGATTTCTTTTTCCTCTTCCTCTTCATCATCATAATTTCATCATCACCTTCTCCTCCTCCTCCTTCTTCTCTTTTACATCACCCCATCTCTCTCTCTCTCTCTCTCTCTCTCTCTCTCTCTCTCTCTCTCTCTCTCTCTCTCTCTCTCTCTCTCTCTCTCTCTCTCTCTCTCTCTCTCTCTCTCTCTCTCTCTCTCTCTCTCTCTCTCTCTCTCTCTCTCTCTCTCTCTCTCTCTCTCTCTCTCTCTCTCTCTCTCTCTCTCTCTCTCGTATAGCAATTGTAAGTTGTTTTCTTATATATATTCTTTCTTCTACTCTCGTCAGCTCCAGCGGCGATGTTAAGAACTACAACACCTTAACCAGTGAAAAGGAACAACAGCAACAACAACAGAAAGAACAACAACAGGAGGAGCAGCATATGGGAAGCTTACAAAGGTAACTTCTTTTATCTCCATCTTCTTTTTCTTTTTGTTCTTGTTCTTGTTCACCATCATCATCATCTTCATCTTCTCCTTCTTTTTCTTGTTCTTATTCATCCTCTTTCTCTTTTTCCTTTCCTTTTTTTCTTTTTCTTCTGTCAAACTTTCACCATAAGCTGTAAAATAACTAGCGGAGTAAAAAAAATAAAACGGGGTGGAATGCAAAACAATAAGAAATAAACAAATAACAAAAACGATAATTAAACAAATGAACAAAAAATAGTTTACAAATAACGATCCATATAAGCATCAATCAATCAATCAATCAATCAACCCAGCCATCAACACAGACATGACACCTTACAATAATCCCAGGTGGGCGCGGCTGGCGGGCGTGGGCATTATGCAGACGTTGGTGTACCTGGTGGCGACCCTTCTCATGCTCGTGGCGATGACCATGAACATCTACATCATCCTCGCCCTCAGCGCCGGCTCCGGGGTGGGCAAGATGGTAACGCTGTGGCTCCGGAGACGCTACAGGGAGAGGAGCTGGAGTGGGAGCAAGCATCACTGTTACCAGAGATTCGTTGCCTCCTCGACCTCCACCTCCGACTCGTGTGTCGGTTCTTCTGCGTCTCTGTCCCCTCAAGGCGAATAGTTGTCTCACGCGATGCTTTCTCTCTCTCTCTCTCTACCTATCTTTCCTTCCCCTTCTTCCTCCCACTAAAGATGGTGAAGATGATGATGATGATGATAAAAGAAAGACAAAAGAAAAAGACGAAAGAAGAAGCAAACAAAAGAAAAAAAGAAAGACAAAAAGACATAAGATAACAAAAGAAGAAAAATAAAATAAAAGAAGAAGAGAAAGGAAGAAGATAAAAAAAGACAGGAGAAGAAGAAAAAGAAGAAGACAGAAGAAGTAGAGAAGAAAAACAGGGAACAGAGATAGATAGGGAGAGAGAGGGAGGAGGATAAGGAAAATCAAGAACAGAGAGGAGCAAGAGGAACCAAGAGGAGGAAGAGGAGGCCCCACCATTCATAACTTCCTGAAGGAGGCGCTGAGGGTATGGCTTTGTGTGACGAGTAGCAGAAGTAGGCATTGTCCCCTTGTGCCTCTCCCTCCCCCTTGTAGAGTGGCATTATGTCGCCTCGTAACCGCCCTGTAAACTTGTAGAAAGGTATAATGTCACCTTGCAGCTCCTTGTAACCTGGAAGAGTAGATGCTGGCTATGTGTAGTTACGCCCCTCGTCCCGTTATGTCCCCTTAGCTGCCTCTTTGAAGTGAGCTTGTAAGTGGCAAGTGGCTGCTCGCTCCCCTGCACAGAGCACCGCAATGTGACCCTTCATGAGCCCTTTCATTCATATACCCTCCCTCCCTTCCTTCTAGTCTCTTCGCCTATTAGAACACACACACACACACACACACACACACACACACAAATACGAAAACGCGTATACCCACATAAAAAGAACACACACACACACACACACACACACACACACACACACACACACACACACTATTGGAGTCGTAAATGTGCTAAATTTGTTTTGTATAAAGACTTTTAATGCAAATGTTCCTCATAAACAAAGATTTTTAAAAGTGGTCGGTTGATATAGACAAATAAAAATATAGCTATTGTGTCAGTAAGTGACAGCTTCGAATTATGTAAAGAAAATCCTGTTTGCTAAAGGAGTTATTATATTATTACAGAGTATTGCCAAGGGCTGTTTTTGTAAAGTCCTGAATAATCAAATATTTTTTAAGTTATTTTATTGTATCTCGTTCAATATCCTCCTAAATGTCTCTGCCAGCCTCTTGATATCAACAAACTCACATCAGTGTATCGTAGTGTAGAAGTAGGCAGCACGTACCACATAGAACTATATAGCCTTTAATTGCATCATAGACTGTAGAGGTGATGAGTAGCCTATTGCCATTAAAAGCAGTGTTGCATTAATATCTGTGTGTGTGTGTGTGTGTGTGTGTGTGTGTGTGTGTGTGTGTTTAAGGCTGTTATGAATGGAGGAATTGGTGTGAACATTACAACCGCCATGTTCCTCTGCAATAGTCAGCCTCCTAAAGCTAAGTCTCTCCATCTCTTGAAGAAAATGGTTATTCTAGGGTAGTGTAAAATATAATTTCTCTCTCTCTCTCTCTCTCTCTCTCTCTCTCTCTCTCTCTCTCTCTCTCTCTCTCTCTCTCTCTCTCTCTCTCTCTTCTGGTTACATTCCTATTCAAGAAAATATAATATGTTTCTTTCCCTCTATAGACCTGTATCATTCCTCATGTATGTATCTGGTCCTGTTTATCTTCTGTCTCTCCTTTCATGTTTCCTCACCTCTGTTTACCTTTTATTCCTTTTCTACTTCTTGTTTATTTCCTACGCTTACCTTTTTACCTAACTCACCTGTCCACTCTCCTCCTCTATCCCGCCATGCAGGACTCGCCGTGTTTCTCTCTCCTTATAACATCATGATCGATAGCGCCACAGCCTTCCTCCTCCTCCTCCTCTCCTATACTCGGTCACCCTTAAAAATTCTCTCTTAACCTGTCAGTTGCGTGCCCGCCGCTGCTCGTCCCCGCTAAGTTAGGTGGCACGGAGCCCCTCGTGTGTTGCTGTGGGGTCAACACCAGCTTTTGTTTCCCCCACGGGCACGCACGCGCCCTGCCTCGCCCCGCCGACACTCTTTTCCAGCCTCTCGTTCACTTCCACAATGTAGCGCCGGCCTCCCTCTGCTGCTCGACACTGCTCTGCTCTTTTCCTGCCGGGGAGGATCAGAGTCTGCTTACCACGCGCGGCATTTGGCTAGAATACCTTGGGCCCAATATCGTAACTGTAAAATTGTGTACACCGTAGCTATCTAGACTCATCAATCTCCTATGATAAAGAGTCCTGATTCTGGAAAAAGATGAAACGGAAAGAGAGAGGAGGAGGGAGAGGTTAGGTACAGAGGAATGGGAGGAGGGAGGAAGGGGGGAGTGGGGGACAGGAAGCTGCTCTGGGCTCGCGTGGAACAGTCGCCTCACTGGCCCCCCGACTAGGCCAGAGCACTCAGCATCCGACTCCACGCTCCTCCGACTCTCACCTCTCACTCACCCACTGAGGTAAGGCACTAAGGGCGTGTCGCGGGCGTGGCTGAGGGCGGTGGGCGGCAGGGACCCGTAACAGCGGCAAGAATAGAGTAGTATTAGGGCCGTAAACTGTTGAATATTGGATGAAGTGATGAAACGCCACAGTGGTGAATTCCCAGTACAGTCACCCACACACAGACATACACACACACACACACATAGATACACACACATAGATACACACACACACACACACGCTCACGGTCCCTCCCGAGCTTAGACGTTCGTTTTTTGCTATGGGTCTGTGATTCCTTCCCTCGTATGAGCTTATAGAGTGCTGACTGAGACTTACGTAGGAGGAGGAGGAGGAGGAGAGATAGAAGGGAGGGAGGTGTTTTGTACTGACGGAGATCCTGCTCTCAACACACACACACACTCGCTCGTTGCAAATGAAATGTGAGGAGGCAAACCCGTAGAGTTGTAGAAGTAGCAATCAATACCCACCACCCCTCTCCCTCCCTCTCTCTCTCCCCTCTCTCCCATCCCCTCTCTCTCTCTCTCTCTCTCTCTTTCTCTCCCTTTTATTTTTTTATCTGCAAAGTGTTTATCCACTTCGTCCTCGGTCCTTTCTCTCTCTCTCTCTCTCTCTCTCTCTCTCTCTCTCTCTCTCTCTCTCTCTCTCTCTCTCTCTCTCTCTCTCTCTCTCTCTCTCTCTCTCTCTCTCTCTCTCTCTCTCTCTCTCTCTCTCTCTCTCTCTCTCTCTCTCTCTCTCTCTCTCTCTCTCTCTCTCTCTCTCTCTCTCTCTCTTGTAGCAAGTTTATAATTTCTCTCTCCAGTCCCTCACTTTTTCTCTCACCCTGTCGCCTTCCCTCCCTTTCTCTCCACTTTTTTTTGCAAGTTTAATTCTCTCTCTCTCTCTCTCTCTCTCTCTCTCTCTCTCTCTCTCTCTCTCTCTCTCTCTCTCTCTCTCTCTCTCTCTCTCTCTCTCTCTCTCTCTCTCTCTCTCTCTCTCTCTCTCTCTCTCTCTCTCTCTCTCTCTCTCTCTATCTAACTATCTATCCCACTTTCTCGTTACTTCTCTGCTTTATTCTTTATCCATCTCTTTCATTTCATCTCTTTCTATTAGTCCATTTTCATTTAATATCCTTTTACTGCCAATCTCTTATCTCCTCTTCGCTCTTCTCTTCCTCTCTTCCTCTTTCTATATTAATCCTCTTCCATTCTCTTCGTTATTTATTTTTTATCTGCAAGCCTCATATCTGGTCTTCTTAATCCCTTCCCTCTTCTTTCTCTCCCTTTTCTTCCCTCCCTTTCTCTCCTTTCTCTCTCTCTCTCTCTCTCTCTCTCTCTCTCTCTCTCTCTCTCTCTCTCTCTCTCTCTCTCTCTCTCTCTCTCTCTCTCTCTCTCTCTCTCTCTCTCTCTCTCTCTCTCTCTCTCTCTCTCTCTCTCTCTCTCTTACCCTCTCCTTCTTACCCTCTCACTCTCACTCTCACTCTCCCTCTCTCCCTCTCCTTCCCTCTTTCCCTCATCATCATCCACCTGAGTGCCTCTACCTGGAAAGCGTACACAGGTATTGAGTGGCTCTACCTGATAGCGCGAGATGGTTAATGAGGCCACCTGGGTAGGCTTCGTGCTGATGCTCGTTAAAGGGATATAAGAAACCGAGGGCGGGTGGGAAATTATTATGCTGATGTGAATGTGTAAGAGAGAGTTTAGGGTCAGGGTGGGGAGGGTAAGACTTGGTATTGTGTTGAAGGCTTCGTTTATTTAGTTATATTCTATTTCTTATTTTTGGGGTGTGAGTTGTAGAGGAAAAAGGTATTAAAAAACGGGGAAATTATTATGCTGATGTGAATATGCATGATAGAGTTTATAGAAGGCTTAGTTTATTTAGTTATCTTCTATTTCTTATTTTTTCGGGTGTGAATTGTAGAGGAAAAAAGGTATTAAAAAAACGGGGAAAAATTATTATACTGATGTGAATATGTATGAGACTTTATAGGCAAGGTGGGGAGGGTGTTTCAGGGAAGGTTTTTGGTACTGTGTTAAAAGTTTTGTTTAATTAATTTTCTTCTTGTATTTATTTTGGGTGTGAGTCGTTGTTTTTCTTTTTATTTTTTATATACGGTGTGAGTCGTTGGCTATTGTTTTTTTTTTGTTATTTCTTGTTTTCATTGTTTGTTGCTGTTTTTCCTCTTCTTCCTCCTCTTCTTTTTCTTCTTTTTCCTCTCTGTTTTCTTTTTCTTTTCCTCTTCCTCCTTTTCTTTTTCTTCTTTTTCCTCTTTGTTTTCTTTTCCTTCCCTCTTCCTCCTCTTCTTTTTCTTCTTTTCCTCTTTGTTTTCTTTTCTTTTCCTCTTCCTCTTCTTTTTTCTTCTTTTCCTCTTTGTTTTCTTTTTCTTTTCCTCTTCCTCCTCTTCTTTTTTTTCTTTTCCTCTTTGTTTTCTATTTATTTTCCTCTTCCTCCACTTCTTTTTCTTCTTTTTCCTCTTTCTTTTCTTTTTCTTAACCTCTTCCTCCTCTTCTTTTTCTTCTTTTTCCTCTTTCTTTTCTTTTTCTTAACCTCTTCCTCCTCTTCTTTTTCTTCTTTTCCTCTTTGTTTTCTTTTCTTTTCCTCTTCCTCCTCTTCTTTTTCTTCTTTTTCCTCTCTGTTTTATTATCCTGTTCTCCTCGTTCTTTTTATTGTTCTTCATCTGTTCTCTCGTTGTTCCTCTTTTTCTAGTTCTTGGTCATATTGTTCTTCTTTCTCTTGTTCTTGTTCTTATAATTAATTTTCTTATTCTTCTTGTTATTTTCCCTTTTACTATGATAGACGTCGTTTCACTTATCATTTATTTTTTTTTCTTGCTTCTCTCTCTCTCTGCATTTTTTTTTAATAATCTAGAATAAACTCTCTCTCTCTCTCTCTCTCTCTCTCTCTCTCTCTCTCTCTCTCTCTCTCTCTCTCTCTCTCTCTCTCTCTCTCTCTCTCTCTCTCTCTCTCTCTCTCTCTCTCTCTCTCTCTCTCTCTCTCTCTCTCTCTCGCATACTCTCCTGATTACTTTTAAACACGAATATGCAAATTACTAACATCATCATCACCTCTATCACCACCACCACCACCACCACCACCTGCTCCCTTCCCTTCCTTTCCTTTCCTTTCCTTTCCTTTCCTTTCCTTTCCCTTCCCTTCCCTTCCCTTCCCTTCCCTTCTTTCCCTTTTCCTTCCTTCCTTCCTTCCTTCCCTTCCCTTCCCTTCCTTTCCTTTCCTTTCCTTTCCTTTCTCTACCTAACTCTTCCTCTTGTCTCTTCTCTTCTCATGTTCTTTTCCATCCAACTTGCTAGTTACCACCTCCATCACCATCACCACCACCACCACCACCACCACCACCTCCATTATTTTCATTAGTATCTTATCCAGCCCACCCATCACTCATATAACACCATCATCACCATCTCCATCACTGCAATCACCATCACATAATAGCTATGGCGGACACTGAACTCTATACCCCCCCTCTCTCTCTCTTTTTCTTTCTTTCTTTTTCTTTCTCTCTTTTTCTTTCTTTTTCTTATTTTCTTTTTCTTTATCTTTCTTTCTTTATCTTTCTTTCTTTCTTTCTTTATTTCTTTTTCTTTCTTTCTTTCTCTCTCTCTCTCTCTCTCTCTCTCTCTCTCTCTCTCTCTCTCTCTCTCTCTCTCTCTCTCTCTCTCTCTCTCTCTCTCTCTCTCTCTCTCTCTCTCTCTCTCTCTCTCTTTCATATACAGACTCACTACATCATTCTCGCCCTCACCACCACCACCACCACCACCACCCTCACCACCACCACCACCACCGCTCCCCCGCCTCCTCTCCCTTTTTTTTTCCTTTCCATCATAACTCTTTCGCTCATAACTTATACTCCCTCAGTCCCTTGGCTCCCTTCCCTTCCCCTCCCTTCCCCTCCCTTCTCTTGTTTTTCATTCCCTTGCCTCCCTTCCCCTCCCTTCCCTTCCCCCTCCCTTCTCTTGCCCTCCTTTTTTATTTGCCTTCCATTCCCTTGCCTCCCTTCCCCTCTCCTTCTTTTCTATCCCCTTCTCTTCTCTCCCCTTCACTTTGTTTCCTCTTCATTCCTCGTCCTTTTCTTTCCTTCTCTATCTTCCATGTCCTTCCCTTGCCTTTGATATCCTTTCCTTTCCTTTTCTTTCCATTCGTACTCTCTCTCTCTCTCTCTCTCTCTCTCTCTCTCTCTCTCTCTCTCTCTCTCTCTCTCTCTCTCTCTCTCTCTCTCTCTCTCTCTCTCTCTCTCTCTCTCTCTCTCTCTCTCTCTCTCTCTCTCTCTCTCTCTCTCTCTCGCACCTAACCACCTGTAATTTAGCTTCTTTCAGGTAATATAGTTGGGAAGGTAATTTCCCGGCGTATTGGAGAAGCACTAACTAATTAGATAAGCAATTTCTTCTTTAGCGGGGGGGGGGGCGAGAGAGAGAGAGAGAGAGAGAGAGAGAGAGAGAGAGAGAGAGAGAGAGAGAGAGAGAGAGAGAGAGAGAGAGAGAGAGAGAGAGAGAGAGAGAGAGAGAGAGAGAGAGAGAGAGCGGAGAGGCAACATCGGGGGCAAGCGAAAGGCATATATAAAAAATAAGAAAAAGGAAAATAATTGATTAAAGAAAAATAAGGAAAAGGAAAGTAGAAGAAAAAGGAAGAAAATAATAATAGAAGTCCTGAAATTAATGGCGGCACTCCAGTCTAAAAGAGGCATCAAGGCCACTCTCTCTCTCTCTCTCTCTCTCTAACCCTTTATTTCAATCTATCTTTCTTTTTTTCTTTCTTTCTTTCTTTCTTTCCTTCTTTCCTTCTTTCCTTCTTTCTTTCTTTCTTTCTTTCTCTCTCTCTCTCTCTCTCTCTCTCTCTCTCTCTCTCTCTCTCTCTCTCTCTCTCTCTCTCTCTCTCTCTCTCTCTCTCTCTCTCGGCTTATCCTCTTAGCCTTGTTATGTCTTTTTTTTTCCTTTACGTTCCTTTCTTCTTTCATTACTTCGCATTATGGAAGTGGAGTCTCCTAATCCTTTTTTCTTTTCTTTTTCTTTTCATTTTACCTTTTTTTGTATTTCCCTCTGCAACAATTTAGCTGAAGGGGATTTTTTTTTCTTTCCCGAATGGCTTATTTTCTTTTTTCGTGCCATGGAGGTTTATAGATATTTTTTTAGTCCACTTTCTTTGCGTGTGAGAATGGAAGTGGAAGCAACAGAGAAAGTGAGAGAAGGGAGAATGGAATGGTCAGAGGCGCGTCGTGAGAAGGAAAAGGGAAGAGCGGTATACGGGGGAAGGAGAATTATGAGCAAGGAGGAAGTACAAGAGGAGAAGGTACAGAGGGAGAGCAAAATTGAAAGCATATTATGAGGTACGAGAGAATGAAATTGTCACAGGCGCGTCATAATAAGAAAAAGGGGAAGAGGAGTGCGCGGGGAGAAGACTTATGGGCATGGAGGATGTACAAGAAGAGAAGGAGGAGAGAAAGACCAAAGTTGAGAGACAGGATTGCATTGAGAGGTACGAGAATGAAATTGTTACAGTCGCGTCATGAGAAGAAAAAGGAAAGTGGAGTGCGTGGGGAGGAGACTTATGGGCATGGAGGGAGTAGAGGAGAGAGAGAAGAGGAGACTAAAGATGGGAGAATGTTTTGTGTTAAGAGAGAGAGAGAGAGAGAGAGAGAGAGAGAGAGAGAGAGAGAGAGAGAAATCACCCATTTGGTTTTCTTTTTCTTCCTCGTCTTCGTCTCCTCGTCCTTCTCGGCTTCCTTTTTTTTCTCCTGTTCTTTTTTTCTTTCTTTCCTCCACAATATTATCTTGTTATGGTTGTCTTCGTCGTTTTTGTCTTTAGTTTTTGCTGGTTCTTTTCTTTTCCTCCTCCTCCTCCTCCTCCTCCTCTTCCTTTCCTTCTCCTCCTCCTTGATGTCTTTTTCCTCCTCCTTCTGTTCTTCCTCTTCCTTGTCATCTTATTACTCATCCTTGTCGTTGTCTTCCTCACTCTCGTCTTTTCCTCCTTCCTCCTCCTTCTTCTCCTCCTCCTCCTCCTCCTTCTGTTTTGCCTTTAAAAATGCTAACGCCGCCAACTCTTGGACTTCCTCGCTCGCTATAGCCACACACACACACACACACACACACACACACACACACATCCAGCCCCCCTCCTATCCCCACCCCCCCCAAACAGATGCCCTTCAACCTCCCCCCTCCCTCCACACACACACACACACACACACACACACACACACACACACACACACACACATTCGTTTGGAGAGAGGTGTTGACTCGCTCTGTTGCCCCGTCTTTGAAGCAGTTCGAGAGAGACAGCGGGACAAAAACAATCAGCTAATGTACACAAGACCCCGCCCACCCGCCCACCTTCCCCCTTCCCGCCCACCCGCCCCCTTCCCGCCTATCCCCCGCCCCTCGCCAGTTGCCATCTCCACGCCCAAACGAGGTCCTCCACTGCGCCCGGATTTACCTTCGCCGCTCGAGAAGGAAAGAGAGAAGTTGTCCCAAGAATTGTTTGCCCTCGTTGAAGTTAGCCTCGTCCTCCTCCTCCTCCTCTTCTTCTGGCGCATGTGTGTGTGTGTGTGTGTGTGTGTGTGTGTGTGTGTGTGTGTGTGTGTGTGTGTGTGTGTGTGTGTTCTATTTATTCATTCTATATATCTACAATTTTTAATCAAACTCGTAATATCCTGGTTTTTGTTAGCAATCATCACTTTCTTATCACTATTTATATATCACTTTCTTAATCTTGATCTTAATCTTAATCTTACCTGTCTCCTTTGCTGTAAAAAAAAAAAATTCACCATCATCATCATCATCATCATCATCATCATTATCATCATCATCATCACCATCACCAGCTTGTTTGTTTAGGTTCAGGGTATTTGATGGTGCGTTTAAGCATGGCCGGGGGCGTTAATGGCGCAACGGGCGTGAAACGAAGGCAATTAATGTCACGTTAGTCTCGGGAAGGGAGGAAAAGGGGCGAGACGGAGAGGACCCGGGGGAGACAGGAGAGTGAAGAGGAGAAGGAGAGGACGGGAAGAAGACAGGAGGAGAAGAGGGAGAAGGAGAAGGAAAGGACGGGAAGAGGACAGGAGGAGGAGAAGAGGGAAGGAAGGAAGGAGAGGACGGGAAGAAGACAGGAGGAGAGTGAAGAGGAGAAGGAGAGGACGGCAAGAAGACAGGAGGAGAAGATGGAAGGAAGGAAGGGGAGGACGAGGAAGGAGACAGGTAGATAGGATGGAATAGGAGGAAAAGGGACATGAAGAGGACGGGAAAGAGACAGGAGGAGAGGAGGGAAGAAGATGAAACAGAAGAGGAGGAAAAGGAGAGAGAAGAAGAGAGAGAGAGGAAGAGAGACAGAGAGAGAGAGAGGAAGAGAGAGAGAGAGAGAGAGAGAGAGAGAGAGAGAGAGAGAGAGAGAGAGAGAGAGAGAGAGAGAGAGAGAGAGAGAGAGAGAGAGAGAGAGAGAGAGAGAGAGAGAGGATGTGGAGGACAAAAGAAAACAAAGAGAAACGAAGGACTGGGAATAACAATGAGGACAAGGAAGGATAAGAAAGGAACGAAAAGCAAAAAAAGAAAGAAAATAATGAGAGAAGAAAATGAAGGAGAAAGAGAAAATATAAATAAAGCAGATGATAAGGAATGGGGGCAAATATCATAAAAGGGGAAATAAGAATGAATTAAAGAGAAATAAGGAAAGAAAAGTGATAGTCTGCCTGATAAGCGTATGAATGAGAGAGAGAGAAACTACAGTTACAAATCAGAGAGAAGATGAAGGAGAGGAGAGACAGCGTTTGAGAAAGGACGATGAAGGATTAGAAGCAGAAAATACATAAGAAAATGATAGGAAAGAAAACTGAATTAGCGAGGAATAGAAATGACGGAAAATGAAAAAAATAGAACGAATAGGAGATTTAAAAATGACAAGAACAAGCTTCCTCCTCCCTATTCCCACATTTACCTGTCCCTCCTCCCAATCCCTAACCTTACCTGTCCCTTTCTCCTTATTCCTACATTTACCTGTCCCTCACAATTCCTAACCTTACCTGTAACTTTCTCATCCCTATTCCCACATATACCTGTCCCTCCTTCCTCCCAGTCCCTAACCTCACCTGTCCCTTTCTCCTTATTCCCTCACTTAACTTGTCCTTCCCTCCCTATTTTCTCCCCTTATCTATCTCTCCCTCCTCCCTATTCCCTATTTCCTTCCCTTCATTACCTGTCCCAAACCTCTCATTCTCCCTCTCTCTCATACCCGTCAAAACAAGCCTCTGAACATTCCCACACCTGCTTTAAAATGGGTGCGGTCTGGGGAGGGTGATAGTCGTGTTAGCTACCACACTCCTTCCCTCTCTGTCATACTACACACACATCACCCAAACGTTTCATTAGTGCCTTTCTCTTTCAATCTCTCTCCCTTTTTCTTCCTTTCCCTTCCTTTCCCTCTCTCTCACTCGCTATCTCTCTCCCCCTCTCTCTATCCCGGACCTTCCCTTACCTGCTCTAAAATGGGTACGGTCGGGGAGGGTAGTTATTGGTCGTGTAAGCTGTCACTCACTCCTTGATTGTGTTCCCACCTGGCACCACCTTGGGTCGACATTCACGCGAACTTTGGCGGACAAATTTGCATGCCTCGATTCGCTCGTTTATGCTTCCCTCCTGTAACTCCTCCTCTTCCTCTGCTTCTTCTTTTTTTCATCTCTTCTTCTGCGGTTTCTTTCTTCTTTTCTTCGTGGTGGTAATGGTTGTTGTAGTAGTAATAGTTCTCTTTTTTTTTTCTTCTACTTCTTCTAATCATTCGTCTTTCTCACAGTACTCGCATATGTTTGTCTAATAACCCTTTACACCCACGGAATTCACTGTCCTATTAATCAAGCTACGTATAAATATCATCACAGCCACAGCTAACTTGACCTGACCTAACCTAACGTAACCTAACTTAACCTAACCTAACCTAACCTAACCTAACATTTGGGTATAGCAGAAGAGGGTCACAGCTTATCAGGAACCACCATCACCAACACCATCACTACCATCATCACCACCATCACCACCACCACCATGACCTAACCCTGCACCTCATTTACGTCTCTCTTCTCCTCCTCGTATCTCTCAGGGTTTATCGCTCCACAGGTTAATGAGCCACCTGGAGAATTTCACGAGTACCTTAACAACTTTCGTGCTCTCTTATTTTATTTTATTCTCTCTCTCTCTCTCTCTCTCTCTCTCTCTCTCTCTCTCTCTCTCTCTCTCTCTCTCTCTCTCTCTCTCTCTCTCTCTCTCTCTCTCTCTCTCTCTCTCTCTCTCTCTCTCTCTCTCTATCTATCTATCTATCTATCTATCTTCCTCCCTCTCAGTTATGCTACACACACCTCATCCAAGCAGTTTCATCAGTATCTTTGTCTTTCCCTCTCCCTCTCTTCTCTCTTCCTTTTCCTCCCTCTCTCTCACTCCCTATCTCTCTCCCTCTCTCTATCGTTCTCCCTCCCTCTCTCTATCACACTACATACACCTCACCCAAGCATTTTCGCCATTATCTTCTCCCTCTCCATCTCCCTCCCTCCCCTCTCTCACTCCCTATCTCTCTCTGTCTCTATCCCTCTCTCTATCGTTCCCCCTCTCCATCATACAAGCAGTTTCATCAGTGCTTCAGTACCTACTTTTTCCTCCCCCTTCCTCTCCCCATTTTCCCCTCCTCCCCTTCCCCTCCCCCTCGTTCCCTGTCCTCCACCCCATTAACTCGATCTAGCCGCTGAGGAAAATGCCGCCCCCCTGTATCCTGACAAAGCACCCCTCGTTTCTTTGGCCTCCCGACGCGGCCGCTGCAGGTTTCCCACGTCCCCGCCGCCCCCAGCCTGCCAGCCGGCGAAAATGTTGAGTTCCTGAGTCCCTTCGAGGCTGAAATCGCGTCCTGGTGATGGGAGGCGGCGGGAGTTTATGGAAAGAAGGGAAAGGAGCTGGAGGAGGGAGTCGGGTGGTGGTGGTGGGGGTGGATTAGTTGGGGAAGGAGGGGAACGAAGAGAAGGAGGAGGAAGATAAGAAAGAGGAGACGAGGAAAGGAGAGAATGGCATGTGTAGAAGATGACAGAAGAGGGTAGAGAGTGTATGAAGACTGGGTAGAGAAATAAAGGGAAGTTAGGTCAATTTGGCGACAGAAAAGGGACCATGTGGTGAAACAGCTGGGAGAGAAAGAGGAGGAGGAGGAGAGGAAAGAGGAGAATGGCGTGTGGAGAAGACAAGAGGGTAGAGTGTATGAAGATTGGGTAGAGAAGTAAAGGAAAGTTAGGTCAATTTGGAGACAGGAAAAGGGAGTATATGGGGAAACAGCTGAAGGAGGAGGAGGAGGAGGAGGAGAAGGAGGAAAGGAAAGAGAAGGGCGTGTAGAGAAGAAGACAGAAGAGGGTAGAGAGGAAGTTAGTGCGATAAGGATACAGGAAGATGGAGGGGGAGGAGAAGAAGGTGGCAGAGGAGGAGGAGGAGGAAGAAGAAGATAAGAAAAGGGAAAATGGCGTGTAAAAAAGAAAACAAAAGTCGATAAAGTGCGTGTGAAGACTAGATAGAGAAATAAAGGAAAGTTGAAACGACAAGAATAGAGGAAAAAGGAAATTGAGGAAGAGGAGGAGGAAGAGGAGGAAGAAGATAGGAAAAGGGAGAAAACAAAAGGGGATAGAAGTGAAGTTGGATCTACAGGAAGACAGATAAAAAGGGAGGAAGAGGAGGAGGAGGAGGAGGAGGAGGAGGAAGGCGTGAAGAGGGAAAAAGGAGACAAGGACGCAACAGATTTTGGGTGACGGAAAAGAAGAGGAAATTGTCTCTCAGCATTTTCTTTTTTTACTTGTTGTTGTTGTTGTTGTTGTTGTTGTTGTTGTTGTTGTTGTTGTTGTTGTTGTCATCATTATCATTTTTCTTCCTTTATTTTGAGAGCAATGTTTTTCTTTCTTTCTTTCTTTCTTTCTTTCTTTCTTTCTTTTCTCTCTCTCTCTCTCTCTCTCTCTCTCTCTCTCTCTCTCTCTCTCTCTCTCTCTCTCTCTCTCTCTCTCTCTCTCTCTCTCTCTCTCTCTCTCTCTCTCTCTCTCTCTCTCTTTCCTCCCTATCATCATCATCCTTCTTCTTCTTCTTCTCCTTCGCTTTTTCTTTCCCTCTGCTTTTTTTTTTCTTTTCTGGGTCTTGTTCTTCTTGTTCTTTTTTGTTTTTGTTTTGTTGTTAAATTGTTCATCTTGTTCTTCTTCCTCCCCACTATCTCCTCTTCTTCCTCTTCCTCTTCTTTTTCTCCTCCTCTTCCGTCTCTACCTATTCCTCTTTTTCCTCCTGTTCCTGTTTCTCCTTCTCCATCCCTTTTTCTTTCCCCTTTTATTCTTTCTTTTTCTTTTCCTCCTCTGCCTCTTCTTCTTCCTTCTTCTCTTCCTCTTCTTGCTTCTTCTCCTCCCCTTCTACTTCTTTTCCTTCCTTCTTTTCCTTCTCTTCCACAACTTTCTCCAACTTCTCTACTTTTTCTTCCTCCTCCTCCTCCTCCTCTTTTTATTTTTCATTTTCCTTCTCTTCCTCTTCCTCCTCGTCCTCCTCCGCCTCCTTTATTTCTTTTTTATCTTCTCCTCCTCCTCCTCTACCCCTTTCTCTTCTTCCTCTTTCTCTTCCTCTTTTTGCTTCTTCTCCTACTCTTCTACCTCTTTTCCTTCCTCTTCCACCTCCTCTTCAGCGGCCTTCCTCTCCTCCTCCTCTACCTCATTTTCTGCCTCCTCCTCCTCCTCCTCCTCTCTACCTCTTTTTGTATTTTCTTTTTCCTCCTCTTCTTCCTCCTCCTCTTCGTCGTCATCCTCCTCCTCCTTAACCTCTTCTTCTTCTTCTTCTTCCTCCTCCTCCTCCTCCTCCACGGACTCTCCACCTGAGCTCTCCCGGCCTGAAAAATTGCCTCCCAGTCTACGAGTGTCGCGACGTCTTTGCTAAACCTTCATTGCATACTTTTCCCCTCGGCCGCGACGTTCTCATTTCCGCCCTTTAAACTTTCGGGACCCTTCAGACATTCCGTTACTTTGCATACCTTTTGCCTATACTTACATTGGGTTCCTTTGCTTTGCTCTTTGGTTATTTTATTTATTTTCATTTTTTATTTGCGTTTGGTTCAGGGTTTTCCATTCATACCTTTTGTCGAGTTATATTGGGTTCCAGCTTGCTTGATCTTTATTTTCTTTATTTTTATTCTGTTTTAGATGCGTTTGGTTCATTTTTTTCTTGTTTTCGAATTCCTGCTTGCTTGATCTTTATTTTCTTTCTTTTTATTCTGTTTTAGATGCGTTTGCTTCATTTTTTTCTTGTTTTCGAATTCCTGCTTGCTTGATCTTTACTTTCTTTCTTTTTATTCTGTTTTATATGCGTTTGATTCAGGTTTTTCTTAGTTTTCTTTTCATGTCTTTTGCCTACGTTGTTTTTTTGCATAATCTCTTTATTTGTGTTTCTTGTTATTCTTTTTATTTCTCTGCTTATATTTTTGGTTCCCGCTTGCTCTCTTTACTTCAATTTTATGGAGTTCAAATGTTTCTCTCTTATACCTTTGCCTACATTGCGTTCCTGCTTTTTATTTGAGGTGTTTCTCGTTCTCTTTCATATATTTTTCTGTATTTGATTTTTCCTCTATATTTCACGTGTTTCTTTTTTTCTTTTCTATATCTCTGTTTACATTATGTCTCTATCTCTCTTTACTTCTGATGTTTCTTGTTTTTTCTTTTAACTTTTATATCTTTGCTTATATTTAGTTCTTGGTCCTTACTTCAGCCGTTTCTTATTCTCCTTTATATTCTTGCAAACACTGTCGACTCAATTCTTTCTCGCTCCTGGTATTCCCTCGGTCGTACCTTTGCGTAAATTTCAGTCTCATTTTTGCTCTCTGCTCCGCCCGTGTCTGAGTGGAGCATTCCCATGAAGAGACAGGCAAGATTTACCCGAAATAACGAAGTGAGGCGGAGGATGGAGACTCGCTGAGCTGATGTTGCTTCGTTCACTCGGCCAATATTCCGAACACTTTGTCTCGCGCGGGAATCGACAGGCCGGAGAGGATGAAGAGGAGGAGGAGGAAGAGGAGGGAGAGGAAGAGGAGGAGGACGCAGTGGGGGGAGGATTGCTAGCGCTTCACTGCATGGAGCGACAAGCGGGTAATATCTCTAAATCACTCCGGCTGAAATATTACACAGACCAAAAAAATAGCGGGCCGAGGTTTGTATTTCGGTCTGAGTCACCGCCATGTTGGTCTAGCAGTCCGCGGGTACCGGTCAGGCCAGGCGGGTCTGCGATATTTTCTCAGTGACGTTTATTGGGCCATTACACTCCTGTGGCTTCAGACAAGAACGAAAGTTTGGCTACAGACTCGTAACTTGCTCTTCGGCGGGGCTGCGACGCGCCGACGACCCTGCAGTGCTGAGGGCGTGGGTCGGCGTGGTGGCAGCGGCCGGGCTCCCAACAAGTTCGCGTCATGGATTGTTGCTCTTGGTATAAACGCTCCGGCACTTACAGACGCATATTTCTCAGGGTTTTCGTCGGGGTTGTGGGTATTTCCAGGTGTAGTTTATGACCCTGGTGGTAGTTTAGTCTTTCCTATATACCATGAACCTGAAAAAAAGCACTCATAAGCTCACATTTGTCAGGGTTTTCGTCGGGGTTGTGGGTATTTCCAGGTGTAGTTTATGACCCTGGTGGTAGTTTAGTCTTTCCTATATACCATGAACGTGAAAAAGGACCATACGAATTGTTTTAAAATACGACCCTATGAATTTCAAGCAGGTCTTTTCCTACCATGGCGCCTGTGATCAAGTTGGCCAAGTCCTACTATTCCATGAAGCGTTGTCAAATTATCGTACTCAAAACATCGCAATCATCAGTTCCAGGGCCCCGAAAATTTCCTATCCACACAGATAACGAAATTCCAGTTAAAGGTATCGTTAAAATCACTACTTATTGGTGTCTGTTTGCGATAGCTGTGACTCAGAAACCGGAAATTACGATATGCTGAGTGGCTGAGTACGATAACTTGATAACGCTGATTCCATGGCTCTCGGTCTAAGCAGAGTCTCCCCAAACAACCGCCGTTAGAGTTTTACCTTGGAAACAAAAAGAAAGGAAACTTGGGTGCCTCTCCGCCTGCCGCGCCCACTTGACGACCCATTACGAAGTTTGGGTAAAAGGCTGTTACGTTATGGTTGGACTTCTGTTGTCTTCACCTCCACCACAGCTTGTCTTTGGAGGCGGGGAAGGAGGAAAACCTGAAGGGCCATCATATTCTTCAACATTTCGGCCCCAAAACCGCCGTCGAGTAGCGGGCTTTTTTTTATTATTGTTTCCTTTTTTTGTGCCCTTGAGCTGTCTCCTTTGTTGTAAAAAAAAAAAAAAACATGCACATTTGAGAAAGCTTTCGTAGGTGTTGTGGGCGTTTCCAGGGGTAGTTTTATGACTCTGGTGGTGGTATATCTGTCTACCTGCCTCTATCTACTGCGTCCGCCCGAAATTCGCTTAATATGTTACTAATGGTCAAGGGCGTGGGGACTGTATAACCAACCCGAAATATTTCTTTTTTTGGAGACGGGAAAGAAGGAAACTTGGCGTGTTTGCTTACCTGCCTTCCTGCCTTGCCTGCTTGATGGCTAATTGAAAGTTAAGGCAAGGAAATGGTGTTCTTGGCCCGGGCTGAGGCTATCATACCACCACCACCGCCACCACCACTACGGCTTTTCGTGTGAGCCAGGAAGGATGGAAACTTTAAGGGTCTGTCAGTCACCCTGTTTGTTGTGCCTGTCTACTTAATGACCCGCTCCGAAGTTTGAATAAGGGTTTTTAGGTCTTGGTCTGAACGGGTGATGTCAGAACCACCACCACCGTTACAGTTTTTTATCATAAGTCACAGAATAGGAGAATGTGACTGACTTCATCATGTCAAAATAGCCGCGCAAAATTCAAAATGGTACTGTGCAATAATTTTTTTTTGTGCTCTAGGTACTTCGAGATCTTGACGATACCTAGAAAGCAGAAAAAAAAACTTATTGTACCATCATCAATCTGAATATCGCATGACTCTTTTGGGAGCAACATGGCGCCTGTGATGAAATTGTCCAAACTCTCATATGCTTCTGCTTTTCACTAGAGGCAGGGCGGGAACTTGGAGTGTCTGTCTCTCTGCCTGTCTGCCTGCCGTGCCCGCTTGGTGGCTGCTCTGATGTCCGGGTGAGGGTTCGCTGCTCTTTGGCTGGTCGACTCATGTGTATGCACGTCGTCATGTTCACATAGGCAGGCTAATGTAAACTCTCCCGGTGTTTGCGTTACAAGAGTGATTTTCATTCATGGGGCGAGCTTGTTAGTAGCCATGCGCTCAGTGTTCTGGCACGACCAACACACACATTTATAGCCCCTCTTATCAAGGCTCCGCTACGTTGCCTCTCGCTGATAACAGAGGAGTTTGTGGCGGCGGGGACTCTGCTGTCGGTAAAAAGTTTAACCTGGTAGCTGCAGGGATCATGTTTCTTAAAGGCCCCTCTAAGCGAGAAAAATGAGAAAAAATCATCACTCACGCAAACCATTTCATAATATATATCAACGCATTTGTGATCAGTTTATGCCTCATCTATTTTTTGGGGGTTATATCATGGCAAAAATGTGGCCCGTCGCTGGTACACGGTAAAGCCACAAATTTGGCCCGTCGCTGCTACCGGGTTAAAGCGGTTTTCCTCTGACAGCGCTCAGAACCTCAGAGTCTGATTATTGATGGAAATTCAATCAGGAATCAAAGAAAGGATTTGAGCGATCATCATATTGTTTTGGTGATGCATAATTTTTGTTCCCTCGCTTCACGTTGCTTTCTTCAGGTATATAATCACCTTTTTCAATGAGCAGTCTTGATTTATTTCCCCTTTTTCACCTACGTTTGTTTCTCCTTGTCGAAATCGGGAGACCAAAAGGAAAGGAGGAGACCAAAGGGAAGAGAAGAGACCAATGGGAAGGGAAGGGAAGGGAGGACACCAATGGGAGGAGGAGGAGACCAAAGGGAAAGGAGGAGACCAAAGGGCAAGGAGGAGACCAAAGGAAAGTGAAGAGACCAATGGGAAAGGAAGGGAAGGGAGGACACCAATGGAAGGAGGAGGAGACCAAAAGAGAGCGAAGAAAAGAAAGAGAGGAGAGCGGAGGGAAAGGAGGAGACCAAAAGAGAGCGAAGAAAGGAAAGAGAGGAGACCAAAGGGAAAGGAGGAGACCAAAAGAGAGCGAAGAAAGGGAAGAGAGGAGACCAAAAGGAAAGGAGGGGCCCATAATCTAATCTAACCTAACCTAATCAAGCCTATAATCATACCCGTTCAGAGGGAGGGAGGGAGCGACAGGGCGGTCAGGGGCAGGCTGAGTGAATTCCTTCCCTCGTAATCCGTCCCCGGTGTTGTTTTAGTCCGATATTACAAGACACTCGCTCCTCACATCAACTATTTCAACAGGTCAAAGAAGAGATCAATCGGGTTCTAAATGAGTGTTTCTTTTGGCTCATGCTACTGAAGAAGGGTCAAACTACCACCAGGGTCATAACGCTACTCCTGGAAATGCCCTCAACTCCTAAGAAAGCCTTGTCAAATACGTGAACTTGGGCGACGAAATGTTGTAAAATGCGACCCTTAGTCCCGCCAGCGTGGATATTGTCGCAGCGGAGCGGAGATTGCGTGAATACCATTAAAACCTAAAGTGTTATGGAGATGAAAATGACCGCATGCCTCGAAGGTACCGCATCCCCCGAATACCTTCATCTGCATGTACACGAGTATGCTGACGAAGGTGAACACACACACACACACACACACACACACACACACACACACACACACACACACACGCACACACGCACACACATATATCACTGCAGGTCACTCTCACGCTCGTCGTTACAAGAGATTGACTTACAAAACCCAATATAGCGCGCGTGTGTGTGTGTGTGTGTGTGTGTGTGTGTGTGTGTGTGTACAAGACCTCGCGTGCATGTGTGTGTATACGTTATCAACTTTTTAATATTGCATCTTTTTTCCCTCATTCTCGGCGGGCCATTAAGGCAGCGGGAGCAACACTTGTGCTCAAAAACCCTCATTATGGATACGAGGTGAGGCGGGCGGGTCGAGGGAGGCTGAGGAGGAGGCGAGGCGGCAAGTCGTGAAGGGAGGAAGAGGAGGCAATCTGTAGAGCGGCGAGATCGGTATTATCAGCCGCTTCCATGGACCTCTCAAATCAGCTATTTCCAAAGGCCGGATAGGAGAAGGATCAACCGGGTTCTTATAAGTGTTTTTGAAGGTTAATGGTACATATGAAGGGAGGAAGAGGAGGCAATCTGTGAAGGGGCGAGATCGGTATTGTCAGCCGCTTCCATCTCTCACATCAGTTAATTCCTAAGGCCGAAAAGGAGATCAATCGGATTCTAATGGGTGTTTTTTTAGGTTCGTGGTACAGAAGAAGGATCAGACTACCACCAGGGTCATAAAACTACCTACGGAAATGCCTAAAACTCCTACGAATGCGCTGTTTTTAGGTTTCTGGTACAGAGGAAGGGTCAAACTACCACCAGGGTCATTAAACTACCTCTTGTTTTTAGGTTTCTGGTACAGAGGAAGGGTCAAACTACCACCAGGGTCATTAAACTACCTCTGGAAATGCCTAAAACTCCTACGAATGCCCTGTTTTTAGGTTCATGGTAAAGAAGAAACGTCAAACTACCACCAGGGTCATAAAACTAACCATGGAAATGCTTACGAAGGCCCTGTTTTTAGGTTCATCGTACAGAAGGGTCAAACTACCACCAGGGTCATTAAACTACCTCTGGAAATGCCTAAAACTCCTACGAAATGTCAAATATGTGTGCTTAAGCCCCGAAGTGTTTAAGAATACGACCTCGGCGAGTTTTAAGCTGAGGTTGGACTAAAGAGACCGGAAAACCAGCGGAGCGGATGTTACCGAACGTATCTACATCCCTTCACTCTCGCTCTCTAATCTAATCTGTACATTGCCTTGGAGACGAGAGACTGAATTAGTATACATTGGAGGGTGGAAGGGGCGAGGTGGTACGGCGTGAGTCCTTGTTAATAGAGGGTAAGGTGTGTGTGTGTGTGTGTGTGTGTGTGTGTGTGTGTGTGTGTGTGGGAAAGGAAGGAGGCGGACGTGGTAAAATTCAAGGTTTAAGAATGTGTTTACAAGCCTTAAACGACCCCATTTATCTGTTAAAGAGAGAGAGAGAGAGAGAGAGAGACCTTCAACTTAAACGAAGATAAATGAGACGAAAACGAAGGAAAGGAAAAGAAAAAGAGAAAAAAAAATAAGCTAACTAGGGGACTTCACGCAAACTTCCCCGCTCGAAAACTTTTGCCTCGTCTTGTTTCACTATTTTCCCGCTCTCTTAAGTCCTGAGTTAGCCAAGGAGGGCGGAGAGGAAGCTGTTTATCACCTCGTCCACTTTTCCTCTTAGCATTCCCTCCTCTCCCCCTTCCTCCACCTCCTCCTCCTCCTCCTCCGCTACCGCCGCCGCCGCCTCGTTATTTCCGCAACCTTCTCCCAAGAATGCAAGTTTAGTCGAAGTGGATTAAGGGGCAGAAAAGTTTATTAGCAGGACGGGAACGTTGGGTAATGATTTTGCCTGTTTTGTTTTGATTTTGTGTTTGTGTATGTTTGTGTGTGTGTGTGTGTCGCTTTGTGTGTACGTTTTTTTGTGTGTGTTTTCGTTTGTCGATTTTGTTTGTGCGCGTTTTTTTGTGGGTGTTTGTGTGTGTGTGTGTGTGTGTGTGTGTGTGTGTGTGTGTGTGTTTACATATTTTACGTTATAATTATAGCTGGGTAGAAAAACAACCTCTGCATACCTCATCCAGTTTCCATTATCCACTTAATTAAGGAAAAATTCAAAGTGCCAAGAGAGAGATTAATAATAGTAATAAAATTGCGGCTTTAGGTGCTTATAATTTTCTTCTAATGCTTGTAATAATGTGTGCAAACTTTCCCTTAAAATACATCCGAAAAAAAAAAATCTTGCCTCCTCGAATCTCCTTAATTAAAGACGAAAGTTTAAAAGAGTGTGAAAGAGG